>NW_025353895.1:0-5863 GCF_016433145.1 Gracilinanus agilis
GTTCTGGTTGGTACTAACCAAGTCCAGCTTATCTTTGCCAACCATCATTCTTGGACTGTGCCACAATGTGCCATCAATCATTCTTTTGTTTTTTCAGGTACAGCCAGCCCTGGTACAAATGTTCTGCCCTGGCCTTAAGTTCCTATTGTCAGGGTTTGTTTATTCCAGAAACATCACATCATCTGGTACCTCACCCCATGGAGCATCAGTGAGGAGGCTGCCATTCACAGAGAAGGCTAGAAACAAACAGTTTATCACTGCTCCTTTGTATAGGAACAATCAGTGCCCCAAAACACAGGAATGACTAGGGAGAGGAAGTCTTAGATGCAATGTCCTATCCTTCCCCCACCAAACACCCCTACTACCCCACATTTGTAGTTTTTATAGAAATTTGGGGTATGAAAGAACGCATGGTTTGGATTAGGAAGAATTCTTACTGCTTAAAGAGCATCATCCAAATGGCTACAGTTTGAGGACAAAATTAAAGACCTCCAAAACAAATTGCATATGATTAAGTGTAAAGACCATAGAACTAGGACTAAGAATCTTAAAAAATGGGTACTTGACTTGATCAAACAACTTGAATAGTTCCCTATTGCCTACTTGAAAAACCCCTTAACTTAGTATTTAAGTAGTTTGATCATTTGGCCTGAATCTACCTTTCTAGCTTTACCTCCTACTAATGCCCTACACTAGTGATGGTGAACCTTTTAGAGATGGAGTGTCTTGCCTATCCACCCTCACCGAGTGCCAGCCATGCCCTGTCCCCCCTTACCTCACACAGGGGTAGGAGAAAGCTCTCCCATTGGGCTGCAGGGAAGTGGGGTGGGTGATATGAAAAAATGTCATCAGGCACTGTGGAGAGGGGGAAGGGAACAGCTCACCCAAGTCCCTCTGCCTTTCTAAGAATGAACTGGAGTGGGAGGGGAGTGCCCACAGAGAGTGCACTGCATGCCATCTTTTGACACCCATGCCATAGGTTCCCCATCACTGCCCTATACCTTCCTCCACGATACCTCCACTTGACTGCTTTATTTACACCTCAAAATAAACATGTAAAGAACTGAATTCTTCATCTAATATTCTAAACCTACTTCTCTATCCAACTTCCCTATTTTTCTGAGGTAGTATCACCATTCTTCCAGTCATCCAAGGTCAAAACATTGGGTTCATTTTTTCCTTTTCCCTCTCCCTTATCACCCCCATTTAATCAATTCTATCATCACAATACCAGATCAGAGGTTACTTCTTCCATGACCCAACCACACCCTCATCCTTTGCCTTGATCCTAGCTGAAAGTGTTTCTCTCTCCTCACATTTTCCAAAGGCACGTTGTTTATGTCTTTCAAGTCGCCCCTTCCATACCTTTCTTTGTATTTTATTTATCTGTGGACTTATCATAGCAGTTATAATGATGATGATAGCTGACCCTTGTAATAATACTTTATGGTTTACAAAGCATTTTAAAACATCTTGGTTCTCGGCCTCTGGGTTAAATCGAGTGTAGAGGTTAAGCTTCTTGAGAGACAAAATTAAGTCATCCTTCATCTTTGTATTCCCAGTACCTTCCACAGTGTTTTGGGCACAGTGGGTGCTAAATAAAAGCTGAACTGAAATCTGTTGCTCTAGCCGACCATATTTATTGATTGTTTATTTGGATTTATGTTTTGGGGTTTTGGTTTTATGTGATTGCCCACAAAAATAAACAATAAAAAATTCTAGATAAAAAAGAATGCTCTACTTTAAAGGCAAAGTAGTTGTTGAATAATGATGGGTTGGTAAGGGGTTGAGACTGACAGGTTGGGAGTGATAATTGGGAAGAGCAATTGGGGCTTTCTTGCTTTTTATATCATTTCTCTTTCACTTTGACCCACCTCTCTATTTTGCCAAATTCTATCTATCCCTCTAGACTTAGCTCAAATGCTGTCTTTTCCATGAAGTCTTCCCTAATCATATTCTCATAGAAATGATTTCTCCTTCCTCGAAAACTCCTGTGACATTTATTATTGATGCCTTTTGTCTGACATTTATCAATAACTGTCTAGTAACTATCCTTTCTTTTTCCCATTTCAATTGTGGATCCTCATTACATGTTTTTTTGAAGGCAGGCATATTTTATAATTTGGTACATATCCCCACAGAGCTCTGAATATAAGTAGCTACTAATCTAGTGATTAATTGATTTCAGATGATGCATTTAATTAAATCATGATTATGCCTAATTTCATCTAAAGTCAGAATAATTGGATTTGAAAGACCTAACTTAATGGTTTCTGATTATGGAAAAACAGCTAAAATATATTAATCAAGTTATTTTGAGACATGATGTTTAAAAATATTTGCGATATTTCTCTCTAGTGTAAGAGTGTAAGAGAGATGTGTCTTCTTTCACAAAATGATGGAATGGAAATATATATTGTATGATAACCCATAAACAAGCTATCTCATAATACCTACTGTCTTAGGAGGGGGGAGGGAGAGAACATGGATTGCAAAATATCAGAAAATAGTCATTAAAAATCACATCAACATGTAAAAAATTTAAATATTTGTGAGATCTGGATATTTCCAATAATATTTTCAGAAATTGGTATACCAGTGGAATTGTGTGTTGGCTATGGGAGGGGGTGAGAGGAAGGGAGGGAAAGAACATGAATCATGTAACCATGGAAAATTTTTTCTTAATTGATCTATAAAATAAAATAAAATAAGTAAACACACACAAAAAAAGAAATTGGTATAAATTTTTAAAATTTTATTATGGAGGTTTTCCAATTTGTTCCATTGATGGTACACATAGATGAACAGATAACTCAATTAGAATTTCCCAAGTAATCATTGAATCACATTGGAAAAGTCAAATGTAGCAAGAGAAGGGATATTGGTATTATATCAAAATCACTGGACTTGGCACCTGATGATTGTCCCATTTTTACCAACCTGGCCCCCAATCTCCTTTCCAACTTTATTGGAAATTTCTCCTCTTCCCAAACTTGGTGGTTCAATCTAATGGAGGAAAACAATGCATTATGGGACTCTGAAGAGGGGAAAAGTCACACATGCAGTCCATGGAGTGGGGTTGGCCAGGAATTGGCATGGAGGCATGGTTCCAGGTGAGATAAAGGTGAAAGCCTGGGGTCCTGGGTGCAGAGTCCAAGGTTGCAGTGGGGAAAAATGAAGAAGATAAATGAGGAGTAAACACATCACAGAGAGGAGATTCTCAGATTGACCTATGCCTCAGTTGCTGACATCAGGGAGGAGAAGATTTCAGGGGGTACTTCCTCTCCCTCGATGGGTAGCTCAATGACTCAATCCTGAGTCCTGCCCTGGGTTGCTCCTCCTCCTGAGTCTCATGGCTTATCAAATCCCTTCCAAAGAGTTGTCTTCTCATTCGGTCAGAGTGTTCCCTCCTCACTGCCTGGCCCAGAGAAATTATGCCTCACAGGATGTCCTGAAACAGAGTGAGAGCAACAGGGGAATTAGGGGCAAAGGTGGAATGCATGGACCACACACTCCTGACCCCTCTGCAAGTCTACTGTAAAGTCTTTGAAGGCAGAAGTTGTGTTCTGCACCTTTCTTGGGTTCCTGAGCACAGAGCATGGTGTCCTGCAAAAGTCAGCACTCAGAGAATGTTTGCCAATGATTACAAGACCAAATAAATTTCCTATCAAACAAATAATCCATCAATTGTAACCAATCAATTAAGAAGGCTGCACTCTACTTGTCACTCCCCATGCATGATGGCTAGCAAAACCCTGCCTGATTCAGAATTGACTTCTGCTTAAATGAAAGCAGCTTTCCTCAGCTAAACCACCTCTTGTTTGAATGCAGATCAAAAGTAGCCCTTCCTAAATCCTATTCTCCCTTAGCTTCTTCTATAAAGACTTCCACTAAGCCCTAAAAACTCCTTTATTTGTTAACAATCCATTTTTCCCTTCATCACAGAGCTCTTCCTTGCACATTCCTTCTATTTCCTGATGCTCCATAAATCCTAAGCTTCCTCCTAATGACTCCATATCTATTGGTGCGTTCTCTAAGGCTGATTACTCTTTCTCTCACAGCCCCTGGCATATAGGGCTAGGAGGAAGGGTTAGCCCTCTTTTTGGTTCCTAAGTGTCACTCCCAACCTGTCACTCTCAACCCCTCACCAACCCATCCTTATTCAACAACTACTTTGCCTTTAAAGTAGAGCATTCTTTTTTACCTAGCATTTTTCATTGTTTATTTTTTGAGTAATCACATAAAATCAAAACCCTAAAACATAGACCCAAATAAACAAATGGAAAATTGTATGCTTTCATCTGCATTCTGACTAACAATTCTTTCTCTGGAGGTGAATAGCATTCTTAGTCACAAGTCCCTCAGAATTGTTCTGGATCATTGCACTGCTGATAGTAGCTAAGTCTATCACAGTTGATCCTTCCACAATATTGCCGTTGCTGTGTCTTCTGGTTGTTTATTTCATCTGTTCATGTATGTCTGTTCAGCTCTTTCTGAAATCATACTGTTCATCATTCCTTACAGTACAATAGTATTCTAGCACCATCATATACCACAATTTGTTCAGCCATTCCCCATTCGATGGACATCCCTTTAATTTCTAATTCTTTGCCACCACAAAAAGAGCAGCTATAAATATTTTTGTATAAGTAGGACTTTCCCCCTTTTTCAAATCTCTTTGGAATATAGACCTAGTAGTGGTAGTTAAAGTAGATCATTCTTGTTGATATTATCTAGAAATCTGCAGAACTTTCTGCCTCCCTCCTTCCCTGTTTCTTTATCCATTCATCAAATGAAAACTTGAACCTCTATAAGACAAAAAGCATGATACCAGCACTAGGGGGGATTCCAGGAAAAAAAATGTGTGACAGTTCTTGCCCTCTAGGACTTTATAATATAGTTGGGGAAAGAGAGGTGATGCAGTGGCACACTGGTAAATGTTTAGCAGTCAGTTCCCAAGGGGAAAAATTTCTATATCTTTTAAAATTTTATCTGCATTATTAATATTTTCTCCATCACTTTCTTAAGTCTAGACACTCAACAAAACAATAAATCAGGCTTTTATCTGTAGGGTTTGCTGATTTCTGAGATGTAAATGCTCACAATGAAAATTTAACATTTGGGATTGACTAACCCTTATGAAGAGAACAGGTGGATAAAGTGGATAAAGTACCTGGAGTTGGGAAGACAAGTTCAAATGTGACCTTGGACACTTCCTAGCTACAGGACCACAGACAAGCCACTTAACCCCATTTGTCTCAATCTCCTCATCTGTAAAATGAGCTGGAGAGCTCCAGGATCTTTGTTAAGAAAACCCCAAATGGGTTCATGAAGATTTGGACATGACTGTAACAACTCCCACAGCATCAAAAGCCCATGAGAACTGGCTCTAGCACACCCTAAATCTGTTATCAACAAGGGTAGGCGTCCAGGGAAACAGATGGGAGATGGGAGACTTATCCAATAGGGACTTGTCTAACATGTAAAGGAGTCAAGCACAGGTCCTCTGACTCTTTTCTTGCCATCACACCAACACATGTCCAGGGCCAGACCCGAGAATAGCTTCACTCAGAAAGTCCCCTGCTCTAAGCACCTACCTGAGTTAGAAGTTGTAGGTGCTTCTCCTCTGACTCTGAAAGATTCATTGGGAGATGTTGACCATGTTGGGGAGTGGAGCACAATGCCTATGACTGAGAGGGGAAAGAAGTCAGTGGAACCAGCTTAGCTAGGAATGAAAGAGACATGCAGTCAGGGACCATCAAATCCCAATTATATACTTGTGACCCCAAATACAAGACAGTGTCACATAGATAAATAAATGATAGGGATTATTTATGTTACATTATATGTTATATGCATATAT
>NW_025353896.1:0-6857 GCF_016433145.1 Gracilinanus agilis
GTGTTTGTGGCTTTAAGCCCAGCTCTTTAACCAACACACCACACTACCTCTTTGTACAAATAAATATTTGCAAAATATATTTTAATTGAATATAATGTGAGGGTACACTAGCTGCTGAAATGAAGAAGGATCTTACTTAAGAGGCAACAATTAAGCTGGGCTGTAAAGAGACTGAAGATTTCCTAGAGGCAGAGATGAGGAGGGCCAGCTTCATGGGGCACTGATTCTACACTGGCACAAAAGGTAGGAGAGAATGCCCTATACAGGAATAGCATATTGGGCACTTTGGCTACAATGCAGTGGAAAGGTAAAGTAGTAAGCATTTATTGAGCATCTAATGTGTGTCAGGAACTCCTCAGCTAAGTGCTGAGGAGACAAACACAAGAGCCATGACAGACAGCCCATGTTCTCAGGGAGTTTACACTGGACCTGGGAAAGCAACAGCCATAAAGGAACTGAAGAGGAGAGGAGGGAAGAAAGTAAGGTGAAGAGTTTTGTCCAAATCTATGAGAGATGTTCAATTTGGTGAAGTCATGCAGCATCACATGCAGAATATTGATGTTCAAATAATATGAGCTTTTTGCAACAAGAATCTTTGACAGTAAGTACTGTCAATTTTCCAAATGATCCTATTAGATTCCAAAAGATTCTATTCTTATTCTTAGATTCTATTCTATTCTTAGATTCCAAAGATCCTATGCAGATCTCTTCCTCCTATTCAACTCTGGATTCAGCTTATCATATTTCTACAACAACAATCCATTATACATGGATTAATGAATTAACCCAAGTATGAGATCTACCCAGCTGGAATGTCCCGATCAAGTATATTTATATAGAGCTTTAATGGTTTCCAAAGTGCTTTTCATATGTTCTCTCATGTTGACCCCACAACAACCCTGTGAAATAGGTGCTACAGTATTAAGTACCCACTTTACAGATGAGGAAATTGAATCTGAGAGTAGTAGAGTCTTGCCCAGGATCATAAAGGTACAGTGTGAAATGAGGTTTGAACTCAGTTTTCCTGACTCTAAGACCAGCATTGTCACCATTATGCCACGTAGCTGCCTCATAAAGTTTGTGAGAGGATAAAGTGGTTCCTTGGAACAATTATTTATTTCATTTACAAAGCTTTTGTGGCATTCTGGGATTTGATGTAATTAATAATACTAAGAAGAACACTCGTAGAACCTTGCCATTGATAATGAATATTTTATTTGTTTGGAACCCCCTGCATGACGTTGGTACACACTTTAAGGAAACATAATCCTCCTGACTTAGACTACATGTAACGTTGATATTTAGCAGTTTCAGTCAATTTGTCAATAAGCATTTATTAAGAAGCCATTATGTTCCAGGCTTTGTTCAAGTAGTTAAAAATACAAATATGAAAGGGAAGCAGCCCATGCCCTCCAGGAATTTATTGTCTGGGGAGTTGGAGGGGGAAATATAACTTGTTTATATCTATATCTATCTATCTATCTATTTATCTATCTATCTACACATATAGATATATATATGGAGAGAGATGTATATATACACAAAATAAACATATATTCATACCTAAGACATCTGTTCCAGGATTTTATATTTTATCTTATGCATGAGAGATGCCCTGTTGAAAAGGAGAAGAGCCCTAAGCAGGAATTGAGGCAACCAAGGCAAATTTGGCTGAATGAAGAAAACGATCCCCAAAGAGTTTAGTCTATGGACGGTGCCACTACAGGTATATTCCTGTGAGCAGAAGGAATGAGTCATCTTCTCACTCAAGTTTCCTAATCTCCAGTGTCACAAAAATGGCTCCAAATTTCATTCCTAGAGTCTGCTTCCTCCTTCTCACCATTGTGGGGGCACCTCCATGAGAGGGAAAATCTCTCCGTAATCCCCCAGATGCCATTTAAAAAAAAAATCTTTGCCATCTTTGTTGCTATTGATACTAGGTATCAGTTCCAAGACAGAAGAGTGGTAAGGGCTGGGCAATGGGGGTTAAGTGACTTGCCCAGGACCTCCATCTCTAGACCTGGCTCTCTATCCACCTAGGTGCCTCCAAATATCATTTTTATAGCAGGATTTCTCTGACATAAATGCTTTCTTTCATTAAAACAGTAAGAGATATAGTAGAATCTTAGATGATATATACTTCTCAGTTAGTGTGGAACTAGAAAGATGTGGTCAGCTATACAAAATCATTTTTGAAAGTCTGCTTCTCCCCTCTTCATGTTTTCATAAAAATGCCCAGAGGAGCAGGCAGGAGCCAAGGACTAGCACAACATCAGACAGAGACAATGCATTGCAAGTGCTTTGCAAAATTTAAAGCACCATATAAATGTGAGCTATTATCAATTAAAGAGCTACACAGTCCTTGAAAAAATAAACTATAAATACACTCAATTCTCCTAAGAGTGCCAAATATATTTTAAAATATGGTTGATAATTGGTAGAGTGATTCAATCCATCTATTTGTCAGTTCTATAGGAAACAGATGATAAAATCATAAAACACCATTTCCAAAACAAATGCTTAAAAAAGATTGACAACATTACCTAGGGGTATATAGAATCCCTAATTTATAATCATTAATATATCTGGAATAGGAGGTCATGATCACAGAGAATGAAAAGTACTTCACCAAGAACAGGTTGTGTCAGAATGACCTCATTTCCTTTTTTGACCGGGTTTGCTAGAGTGGTAAAAGAGAAGGATGGCTATAGTTTACTGAGATTTTAGAAAAGCATTTAGCAATGCCTCTCATGCTTTCTTTGTAGATAGGGGAGTCAGCTGTGGGTTAAGCAATAATAGTACATTTGGAGAAGCAGTCTGGGACAATTGAAAGAGCCCAGGCTCCAGTGTCAGTGGGTTCAAATCATCTCCTTGATGATTACTACCTGTGTGAACAGATGAATGAAAAGTATGTGTTAAGTGTTTATGATTTTCCAGGCAGTGTTAAAGGGATACACGGGGTGACATGGCATGAAGATAGCTAGGGAGAAGCCCTATGGAGGGTCTAGAGAAGGTGAATAATCATCCATCAGAATCCCAGAACCCAAGAGAGGAGTTAGAGCACCAGGTCAGAAGCCAAAGGGGAACAGAAACGTGGTGACCTAAAGATGGACTAGGAGTGCTTACCAAAAAAAAAAGCCTAGGTTCCCAGGATGTGACTTGGAGCATCACCTAACCTCCTAAGCTCTCGAATTCCTCATTTGTAAAATGAAGAGATTTAACAAATAGCCTCAGAGTTCACTTCTAGCTCTAGATCTGTGATCCTATGATTCAGAAAGGCTGGGATTGGGGGTAAAGGGTTATTAATGCTTTGGTCCATTTTAGAGAAGGCAACTAGATGGTGCAGGGGATAGAGTATTGGCCTTGGAGTTAGGAAAACCTCAACTCAAATCTAGCCTTAGATACTAACTAGCTGTGTTGACCCTGGGAAAGTAACTGAATTTTTTCCAAGTTTTTTTTTTCCAGATTACATATAATACAATTTTTCATCAATCATTTTTTTATATTTTGCAATCCATGTTCTCTCCCTTCCTCCTAGCCCTACTCCTTCCCCAAGATGGCAGGGAATATGATATAGTTTATACATGTATTATTATACAATACATATTTCCATGTTCATCATGTTGTGAAAGAAGACACATATCTCTTCCATTAGAGAAAAAATCATGGAGCAAATAAAGAATGGCACTCTTCGATCTTCATTCAGACTTCATCAGTTCCTTCTATAGCTTTCTTCTTCTGAAGTTTCTTAGAGTTGTCCTGGATCCTTGCACTGATAATAATAGTTGTCATTAAGTTGGTCATTGAACTTTATTGCTGTTACTGGGTATGTTTTCCTAGTTCTGCTCACTTTACTTTGCATCACTTCCTATAAGGCTTTCCAGGGGTTTTTTTTGTGATCATTTTTTCATTTCTTATGGCACAATAATATTCCATTACAATCATCTATAATTTGTTCAGCCAATTGATAGATGTACCTTCAGTTTCCAGAGTTTTTTGCCACTACAAAAAAAGAACTGCTATAAATATTTTTGTACATGTAGGTACTTTTCTCCTATCTTTAATCTTTTTGGGATATAGGCCTAATAGTGGTATTGCTGGGTCAAAGGGTATACACAGTTTGATGTCCCTTTAAGTGCCAAATTGTTCTCCAGAATGATTTTATCAGTCCATGATTCCATCAAAATGTATTAATGTCCCAATTTTTCCATATCACTTCCAAAATTTATCATTTTCCTTTTTTGTCATATTAGCCAGTCTGATAGGTAGGACTGGCTGGTACCCCAGAATAATTTTAATTTGCATTTCTCTAAGTAATAGTTATTTGGAGTATTTTTATATGACTAAAGATAATTTTAATTTTCCCATCCATCTGAGAATTGCCTGTTCATATCCTTTGACCATTTGTCAATTGGGGAATGCTCCATATTCTCATAAACTTGACTCAGTTCTCTATATATTTGAGAAATGAAGTCTTTGTCAGAAACATTTACTATAAAGATTTTTTCCGTTTGTTGCTTGCCTTTTAAACTTGCTAGCATTGCTTTTGTTTGTGCAATGACTTTTTAATTTAATGTAATCAAAGTTATATATTTTACATCTCAAGGTTCTCTATATCTTGTTTGGACATAAATTCTTCCCTTCTCCATAGGTCTGATGGGCAAACTATTCTATGCTCCTCTAATTGATTTATGATTTCACCTTTTATTTCTAAATCATGTTATTCATTTTGACTTTATTTTAATATATAACGTGAAGTATTAGGCTGTGCCTAGTTTCTGCCATATTGTTTTCCAGTTTTCCCAATAGTTTTTGTCAAATAGTGAGTTTTTTAAAAATCTTGAGTCTTTGACTTGACCAAATAGGTTATTATGGCCATTTACTACTGCATTTTGAGTTTCTAATCTATTCCATTGATCCACTGCTCTATTTCTTATCCAGGACTATATTGTTTTGATGGTTGCCATTACATAACACAGGTTTAGGTTCAATTTAGGTATGCCACATTCTTTTATGTTTTTTATTAGTTCCCTTGATATTCTTGGCTTTTTGCTATTCCAGATGAATTGTAACATTTTTCTGGCTTTATGAGATGATTATGAAATGATTGGCATGATACTGAATCAACAAACTAATTTAGGTAGAATTATCATTTTATTTTATTTATTACCAATGCACTGTATAGCAAATTCAGAATCCCAAAAGGCTTGACAATCTAGCATCTTGAATAGGCTTAATCGAAGATGAAATTTACTAGGGATAAATGTAAGATATTGAGAGGATAAAATGGATAGGTTAAAATTCAGCTGAAAAAGAATTGGGGATAATAATGAACTGCAAACTCAATAGGAATCAACAGTACACCATAACTGCAAAATAAGAAAATCCAATCAGAACTCATTATCTGATAAAAAACTTCTGGGAAAACTAGAAAACAGTATGGTAGAAATTAGGCATAGACCAATACCTCATACTTTATAACAAGGTAAATTCAAGATGGATTCCTGATTTAGAGATTGTAAACAAATTAGAGGAACACAAAATAGTTAACCTGTCATACCTATGGATAAGGGAAGAATTTAAGCTCAAACAAGATATAGAGGACATTATGAGATGTAAAATAGATAACTTTGATTAGATCAGATTAAAAAGTTACTGCACAAACAATAACAATGTAATCAAGATTAAAGGGCAAACCAAAAAACTGGAAAAAATGTTTATAAGCAAGTATCTCTGACAAATGCTTCATTTCTCAGATATATAGAGAACTGAGTCAAATCTTCAAGAATACAAAGCATTTCCCAATTGACAAATGGTAAAAGGATATGAACAGGCAATTCTCAGATGAATAAATTAAGTCAGATGTCATAAGAAAAGAATGTTCCAAATCATTATTGATTAGAGAAATACATTATAAAATATCAGAAAACAAATATAAAGAACTTGTCTTGACATGAAATCTCGGAAAAAAATTTTTAGTAATGCAATCTTTGACTACCTTAGGAAATAGATAACATCCAAGGTTTGGAGAATAATAGTTTCCCTGTACTCTTCTCTAGTCAGAACACATCTGGAGGACTGTTTTCAATTCAGGTTGCCACATTTAAGGGAGGACTTTGGTTTGTTGAAGAGCCTCCAGAGAGAAGTGACCAAGATAGGCAAGGGCCTTACAAATAATCAAATAATCCCATATAAAGATCATTTCAAGGGATCAGGCATATTTTTCCTGGAAACAGATTTGCAGTTCGATATGGTGGTGATCTGGAACCAGCTCTACCAGCTGAGAGTCAATTGTAAATTTTTCAGTATAAGCATTTATACCTCAGAAACTGGCAAACACTACAAATAAGGATTTTATTTAGTATTTTGTTGATTTTCTAGGCTTGAGAAAATGGTGGAGAAATTGTTAATGCAAATTAAACTCAAAAGTGTGTCTTCTGTTTGGAGAGTCAGTTGTTAAGACATTTGCCAGAACACCTTTGTTTTCAGAAGTTTTTAATCTAGTATCCATTAACTTGTTTCTTAAAAATATTCTGATAGTGGCGTTTTCTTTTTAATACTTTGTGTTTTATTTTTTGCTTTGAAGACACTATTCTGAATAGGCTTTTGTAGGCCCCACCAAACTGCAATGGATGGTATATGACACAAAAATTATTTTCAAAATCCTTACCTTAGGATTAAGCATGTCTATTTTCAAATATTTCAAAGAGTGACATATAGAAGACAGATTAGACATTCTGATTGATTCATCTCAGAAAAAGAAAACCAATGAATGGCTGGAAGTTGCAAAAAACCTTTTTATTTTATATTTTAATTTATTCTAATTTTTAAATTCATTATATTTATAATATTTATTT
>NW_025353897.1:0-10479 GCF_016433145.1 Gracilinanus agilis
TTTCTTCCTTTCTTTCTTCCTTCCTTCCTTCCTTCCTTCCTTCCTTCAAAAAAATAGAACCTTAAATTGGAAAGACATGTACAAAGGTTATTCAACATAATCCTAATTTTCAGCAAGACTATAGTAAAGTCAACGCAAACAAGTATTTGATATAAGGCAAGTTCATTGGATTAGGACCCCTAAGACATTTCTAGTACTAAATGTGCCTCTTTGTCTCAGACAAGTAATTTACTATCTTGGGGCTTTAGATCCCTCATCTACAAAATGAAAAATCTGGTCTGGATTACATTTATAGCCTTTTAACCTCCAAATTCTGAGCTTATTTTTAACCATCCCTTGACCCTTACCTTCTTCTCAATCACTAACCATTTCATATTTATACTAAGGTTTCTTCTAAAGAAGGAAAGAATTTTTTCATAGAAAAAGTTTATTTATATTTCAAGCAAGCACAATGTAACTTTTAAGTTGAAAAAAAATCTATATTTACCCAAGGTTGTAAATCTAATGAATTAAATGGATATTGTACATTACAAACAAGGCAAAAGGGGGCAGCTGGGTGGCTCAGTGGATTGAGATCCAGGCCTAAAGTTGGGAGGTCCTGGGTTCAAATCTGAATTCAGATACTTCCTAGATGTGTGACCCTGGGTAAGTCACTTAACCCCCATTGCCTAGCCCTTACCATTCTTCTGCCGTAGAACCAATATATAGTATTGATTCTAAGGCAGAAGGTAAGGGTTTAAAAAAATAAGGCAAGAATCCTAGATAACCAAAGAATGATTTCCCCTCCCTACAGAAGTAAAGAACTAATCTATTTAATAGAAAACTAGACAGATAAGTTTCAGTACATTTGAAACCCTTAATGACTGAAGTGATAAAATCTGGGTTTTGTACTTAATCAGACATCTAGAATACTTGCAGGAAAAGAAACTTAAAGTAGAGAAGAAGGAAAGAGATATCATTTTAAAAGGAAATATTCTTTGTTCAAATTCCAGAATGCAATGTATATAGACAGTAGTGAACAGTAGGTGAATATACTCGATACATTGATAACAAATTGATTTATTTGGACTTTTTTCATTCTTTGTAATCAGCAGGATTAAAATCAATATTACCTTATTAAAATTTAATGATGCTTTTTTGGGGTTATTTTTCAGGGTAGGTCAATGGATCTATCTATCTATCTATCTATCTATCTATCTATCTATCTATCTATCTATCTATATAGATCTATACTGATGTTATATATATATATATGTGTGTGTGTGTGTATATATACTGATGTTCTATGGTCTTATCCTTCAACAGGAGGGATAATAATCCATCCATATCTTCTTATGATGGGCAACTTTTTTTTCCTCATAATTTATTGATTTACAAATTACATGTAATAACAAATTTCCATACAAGTTTTCTTAAGTTATATGGTCCAAATTGTCTCCCTTCTTCCCTTCTCTCCACCATCCTGGAGCTATCAACTGAATCCAGGTTATACATGTATTATTATGCAAAATATATTTATATATTGTTTATTTTTGTAAGTGAATAATCATATAAAATCAATATCCCCCCAAAAAACCCAAATAACCAAGTTAAATATGTCTGGTTTCATTTGCATTTTGACTCAAACAGTTCTTTCTCTGTTTTAAAATTCTTTGTCCTAAGTCTCTCAGAATTGTCCCAGATCCTTGTATTTCTGAGAGTAGTTAAGCCTATAACATTTGATCATTCCACAATATTACTGTTTCTGTTTACAATGTTCTCCTGCTTTTGCTTATTATACTCTGCATCAGTTCATGTAGCTTCCTGAAATCATCTGGTTCATCATTTCTTATTGCACAACAATATTCCATCACCATCATATTCCACAATTTGTTCAGCCATTCCATGTTTGAGGGACAACTCTGGTTTCCAACTATTTGCCACTGCAAAAAGAGTAGCTATAAATATTTTTGTACTAATAGGTCCTTCCCCATTTTAAAAAATATCATTGGGAAAAGACCTAATAGTGGTATTACTGGATCAAAGGGCACGCATTCTTTTACAACCCTTTGAACATAATTCCACAGTGCCCTCTAGAATGGTTGGATCAGTTCATAATTCCACCAGCAATGCATTAGTGTTCCAATTTTGCCATAATCCCTCCAACATTTATAATTTTCCTTTAGTGTAGTATTAGCCAATTGTATAAATGTGAGGTGGTATCTCACAGTTATTTTAATTTGCATTTCTCTAATCAAGAGTGATTTAGAACATTTATCATATGAATATTGATGGCTTTGATTTCTTCATCTGAGAACTGCCTATTTATATCCTTTGACCATATATCAATTGAGGAATGACTTGGATTGTTATAAATTTGACTTAGTTCTTTTACATTTGAGAAACGAGACCTTTATCAGAGAAATTTGTTGTAAATTTTTTCCCCCAGTTTGTTGCTTCCTTTCTAATCATGGTTGCATTGGTTTTGTTTATACATGCTGTGCAACTCTTGACTACATCTTCTTGTAAATCCTTTATAGGCGATCTGCCTAATGAACTGGAGGCTATGCTCCAGGTCTTTTAATATTCCATGGGTTCCTATGCAGACCTTATTGTGCATTTGCCCCCTTTTCTGATCATACATTTGAATAACATATTTTATGCTCTTTTGGTGCATTACTATATATTCCCTTTTTTGAAAGACATCCCATTTTAGTATAATCTATTATAGGGAATTCCCTGTATGCAGACCAGTATGATACCTTCTCCTACAATTTGACCTGATGATTGAAACTTTCCTCTAAGTACTTTAACATTATACTGGTGCCAGTGAGATGCCTGCCATCTATTTTCCCTCTCTCTCACTATATCACCAATTAACGTTTTGTTTTCTATCACCAATCTTCAGAATATAATTTATTACCAGTTCTTGCATATAAGTTATCATTGTTAATATACTTCAGTATAACTACATTTGCTATGCATTTCTTCATTACCTTTTGGCTTTCTAGTAATTTGGATTCTTTGGATCCTGTGGTATTTCTTGATTTTTCACCACGGAATGTTTTTTAAAGGATTTTGGCATTAAAAAGAAGAGTTTTTGTTTCAGGGAGACACTTGGGATCATTGGATCATTCAAGGTGCTTCACAATTTCCCAAATCAAGTCCAGGCTATATTCTTTCTTCTTTTTGATTCTAGAAGCACCCAACATCCATCTGCAGAGTCAATATGGAGCAGATCAGTAGATGGACCAATTTGGTGGGCTATTCATTCAACCCTCCATGGAAAATCTGGATATAGTCTGGAGAGGCAGCTATGAACAATCGAAAAAGAAATCGTAGATGGTATTACCATTAAAAAAAAAAAGGTAATGGAGAGGACATTAGGAATGATTGACCTATATACCTACTTTCTCATCACTATGAAATCTTCATAGGAATTAACAATATGTATATGGAGGATCTTTTTTTAACCCTTACCTTCTGTCTTAGAATCAATACCATGTATTGATTCTAAGGCAGAAGAGTGGTCAGGGCTAGGCAGTGGGGATTAAGTGACTTGTCCAGGGTCATACAGCTGAGAAGTGTCTGAGGCTAGATTTGAACCCAGGACCTTCTTTCTCTAGGCCTGGCTCTCAATTCACTGAGCCACCCAGCTGCCCCCCGGAGGACATTTTTGATGGAAAGTATGAGATAGAAACAGACAGGCTGGAGTAAACAATATTCTCCAGCAGGCCACATCTTCACAGCAATACAATTGACTGAAAGGTGCAGAGAATACAAGATCCTACTGTGTTTATTGTTTGTTGACTATAAAAAAAGGCATTTGATTCAGTCAAGCAATATGCTGCCTTAAAGACTCTCCTTCAACAATGCAGCTATAAATATAGTACCTTGGAAGAATAATAGCAATAAAAATGCCGTACATTTGAATTACACTTTTTTTCTTTTCAAAGTACTTTTATATCTATTCCAAGGTTGGGATGTTAAGGGGCACAATAAGCTGTAGCCAGACTTTTGCAAATCCTCAAAGTGTATAGGAACTTTGAAGAGCTACAGTGCTATCTATTTAGAGTACCTTCTCACCTTTATCTTTTCTTCTTATTTTGAATTTACTTTGACCTTTTCCTCATGGGGAATTTATGGAATGACACAGATGAGAGTGGTAGAAATCACAGATTAATAGATTTAGAATCAAAAGAGATTGCTGAAGCCATCCCAGTCCAATGAGATCATTTTACAAATAAGGAAACTGAGGCACCAAGAGGTTAAGTGACTCGCACACGGTAATACAATTATTAAGTTTTGGAAATGGAATCAGAACCCAGGTTTTCCTGTCTATAGACCTTGTACTCCCTCCACCACATTATGATGATACATGAAGGAAACTACAGTTTCATTGGATTATGTTTTGAATTAACCCTTTGTAGTAAAGGCAATTGATGTAATGTTTTTGTTCTAAGCTCTTCTAAGGTACCCCTTTTCTTCTGGATGTATTAGTCCTGCCTTAGCCTTCAGAGAAGTAATTTCTCTGTAACTTCACAAGAGAAGAAAAGGCTGATTTTTACACAGGAGTCCTTGTCATTGACCTATTACTCAGAAAAGATATCAACTCTAATTGTTTGGGTACTGTTTTTTTCTGGTTAAAAATTCTTTAAAATAGGAAAAAGGGAAACCTTAGAAAACATTATGAGCCACATGCTCCCTAGAGGCAATCTGGTCACTGCCTTCACAGGAAGGATGTTACTAGTTCCACAACTGTTCACACTATTGTCTACATATATCAAATAATAGATCCTTAGCCATGGAAGAAGCATTCCGCCTTCCTTGGAGCACACACACACACACACACACACACACACACACACACATATACCCTCACACATTTATATATATACATATTCATTATATACACACATTATAGAGACACACTCACACATAAACACACAATTATCCTGAGGTCCAGATCATTGGTATAGATCCTAGGACTATATAAGAAACTCACAATGAAGGAACAAAAGGGAAAGGCATATCAAGACTAGGAGAATGTGGCATAGCCATTAGGGTACTGGATTTGAATCCAGAAAGACCTAAATTCAAATTTGGCCTTAGATATTTACTAGCTCTATGATCCTGGACAAGTCACAACCTCTCTGAAGCTCAGTTTTCTCAGCTGTAAAATTAGAGGATTGGATGATGTCTCAGATCCATTCTAGCTATAGAGTAATGATCCTCCGACTGCTGAAGGCAAAAAGGAATCCTAAGGTTCAGCTCTGAGCTACTTGAGCGAGTCTCAAGTCTACAGAGTACACAGTGATCACACTGTGAAATAATTCCCTTTGATGTGCCAGCAGGAGGGGATTATTGAATCCCCATGATCAGGGACCACAAGAGCTGCCTAGTTTCTTTTATAACCTAGCCTATAATAGGTGTCCTGGAGAGAGAGAGAGAGGGCAGTGATTACAGCACCTCTGCTACGGAAAGGCAGCCTTCCTTGCTGTCATTCATTGTTCTATCACTCTCCAAGATTTTTCAGCCAGTCAAGGGACTACAGATTTGACCTACAGTTCTCTGTGTTTCTCTTCTTCCTTCCTCCATTGCCCTCACCTCCTGTTCTGCCTTGATGTTTTAGACATCTGAGCTTCAGTGACTTTCCCTATCCATTCTGCTGTTTTGATTGAAATAGGATGAAATGGGATCAAATATCTTGATGAAATAGAGGCAGGGCAGCATTATTACCATCCTCTCTTCCTATACCTCATGTTATGGGCAGCTCAGAGTGAAAATTTGGAGTGAAATAACAAGCATTTATTTATCTCTAGATCATTTATTGTGTAAAGCACTGGAGATAAAAATTAAATAACAAGATAGTCCTTGACCTTGAGGAGTTTGCTTTCAATTTAAAGAAAAGGGCATTCCCAATAAAGTATGATCTCAGAGTCTAGCCTTTTGGCTAGACCAGGGAGAATGAGAGGACTGTGGCAGCCTTGAATGTTGCTTTGTAAGGGGCATCACACTTGAGAGTTTGGGGATCTGGCCTTTTATCCAGAGAAAGGTAATTTCCTGAGAAGCATGCATTTTGGAGAGAAAAGAATATCAGCCATATTATTCTTATAAATATTTTTAAAAATTATCTTATGTCTTAGAATTAGCACTAAGTTTTAGTTCCAAGGAAAAGAATGATAAGGGCTAGGAAACAGGATAAGTGACTTGCCCAGGGCTACATGCCTAGGAAGAGTCTTAGGCCAGATTTGAACCCACGGCCTCCCATCTCTAGACCTGGCTCTCAATCCTCAGAGCCACCAATATGCCTCCAGCCACGTTATTCTTGCATCTAAGGTGCAGTGAGGGAGCTCAGGCATGACAGGGGGAAATCCTAAGACTTTGCTCTTTGTTATTGGTGTCACTTCCTTAGATAGTGTAGGTCTATGGAGGAAGATTGCCTGTAAAACAACCCTATACTGTATTTTCTTTCTGGGAGGAATCTAAACTATTGCCTGGTAATAAGTCTTAATGAGGTGATAGTGAGGATGACTTCTGGACCCCGTGAGAAAGTAAGATCCCTAAGTGAGGAAGGAGGATTCTGCTGATTGTTTATGTGCTTTTATGAGCCTCCCAACCTCACTCCAATGAAGCCAAACTGTCCTCTTCTCCTCCTTTACAATCCTCCATCTCCTTATCTCTGTGTCTCTGAACTGGCCATTTCACAAGCATGGAATACGTTCTCTCCTTACCTCTGCCTCACGGAGTCCCTTGTTACCTTTTAGATACGCTGCATGGAGGCAGCTGGGTAGCTCAGTGGATTGAGAGCCAGGCCTAGAGATGGGAGGTCCTAGGTTCAAATCTGACCTAAGACACTTCCCAGCTGTGTGACCCTGGGCAAGTCACTTGACCCCCATCGCCTAACCCTTACCTCTCTTCTGCCTTGGAGCCAATACATAGCATTGATTCTAAGAAAGAAGGTAAGGGTTTAAAAAAAAAAGATACGCTGCAACTTCATCTTCTGGGTGATACCTTTTCTGATTCCCCCAACTGCGAGTGCCCTCCCTTCCAGACTACCTAATACTTACTTTGTATATGTTTCTGTTTGTTCATTTTTTAATTTATACTGTTCATATTTATATGTGTATTTGTTAGCTCCCCCATCAGAACATAAGTCCCCCTAGGGTAGGGATTATATCACTCTTTGTACTTGGAAACCCAAATAAATATTTATTAATTGACTGATTTCTAGATTTGTTTCTGATATCCAATGAATTACTTTTTTATCATCTGTATTTTTCTCTAGGTAAAATAAAGACTGTCCTGACTTTGAAATGCATTCATTATCTTGAGTTTTTATAAAGGGAACAGAGAGATCTGCTATTCACATCTATATAAATCTAGATGTGAGCTTATTTCTGAAACTGATTAAATTTTGGCTAGAGATATGTTGTGAGGAAGATTATTTAGTATTAGTTATATATAGTTTATATGGACCTGGCAGGAAGGGCTGGAGAATTCCAAGAAGGAATGAAGAAGCAGGAAGTCGGGCTTGGACTAGGGGGAGAGAGACTCCATAGTGGTTGGGACATAACTGTTGCTAACCCTGGGAGAACTCAGAGTTAGGGAAAACTGCATCCAGATTCCCTGGGATCCTGAGAGGTGGAGGCTTTCAGCAGTGGACAACAGACCTGCAGAGCTGCACCAAGTGGGGAAGTGGTTTGTGATCTGGTGGACGGCATTGCAAACTCTCTCTCCCTACCTGGGTACCTTGGATCATCTGTCCTGGTGGAGTTGGCTCCTGACATCCCGAGACCATCCTTGGATTTACCATGAGATCCCAATTGAAAGCCATCCTCAGGCCCTTTAACTGAGCTGACCATACGTGGCTGGAGCCAGGTTTGGAGGAGCTTTTCCCCTGTGATTTCAATACTGCTCCCTTTGGGCCCTGCCTGGCTTAGGTCAATAGAATAGTGTAGTTAAGTCCTTCCCTTGACCTTGTGGTTTGTCCTTTGTTGTTAAAAGGAAAATCCCTGGGGACTTCCAGTTAAGATGGCGGCAGAGTAAGGAGCAGCTGCTTGATCTCTCCTGACCAAAGCATACAGGACCCCTCAAGGGGAAATAAAAACGAGTCCAGAAGAACGAAGGAACCCCACAACAGGGCGCAGCATTGAAGGTACGCAGAATCGGGGCATTTCCACACTGTAAAGGGGTGAAACAGCTCTCACTAAAACGCGAGAGGAAGAAGCCCCTCCCCCATCCCCCACACCGCACAAGCCGGTAAACAGGACTGGGGTAACCAGATAATCACTGGCAGCTCCGGGGCTTGTACCTGTGTGCTGCAAGACGAGGGACCCCAGGTGGCTGGGGGCGCGCACTCGAGTGTCTACGTGGGTGAAGGCACCGCCTCGGGCCGGGACAAAGGCCTCTAAAACACGGCCTTTCCCAAGCACTGAAGGCATCACCTCAGGGGCGAATAAAGATCTCCAGCCCAGACTTTCACTACCTTCTGAGTGGGTGAAGGCAGAGCCCTAAGAGCATCTGGGCAGGCAAAGGCAGTGCCCTAGGCTTGAATAACGATCTCCAGCCCAGGCTTGGACCTCCAGTGAGGACCCGGTGGAGACCAGAGTGCGGCAGTGGAAGCAGCCCCAAAGACTGCTGAAGAAACTCCGGGCAGAGGGGCAGACCGGGAACTACCAGGAGGCCTGACCCCGAGGACAAGGAGACCGGAGCCCCCCCGGAGCTTGCAAGGCCCAGGCAGACCCGGAGTGCAAAGACAAAGCTGAAAAGGGGCGGGGCTAACAATGGCCAGCAAGGGAGGGAAGAAGAAGGGGGAGGGAATTCATTTGGTCTTTAAAAAAACAAAAAGAAGGGAACAACAAGGGAGAGGGAAGAAAGGGAAGTCAATCAAGGGAGGGGATAAGGGATACTGGCTCAAAGCAAACCACTGGTGTAAAAGAAAATAGTGTAATAAGAAGGAGTGGGTCTAGGGGAGGATACAAAAATGTCAGTGAATACACAACTAACAATTGTAACTCTGAATGTGAATGGGATGAACTCGCTCATAAAAAGGAAGCAAATAGCAGAGTGGATTAGAAACCAAAATCCTACCATATGTTGTCTACAAGAAACACATATGAGGCAGGTGGATATACACAAGTTTAAGGTTCAGGGTTTGAGCAAAATCTTTTGGGCATCAAATGAGAAAAAGAAGGCAGGAGTGGCTATCATGATCTCTGACAAAGCCAAAGTAAAAATAGATATGATTAAAAAAGACAGGGAAGGTCATTACATCCTGATTAAAGGCAGTATAAACAATGAGGAAATAACACTGCTCAATATATATGCACCAAGTGGCATAGCATCCAAATTCATAAAGGAGAAACTGGCAGAGCTCAAGAAAGAAATAGATAGTAAAACCATACTAGTGGGAGATCTAAATATTCCTCTTTCAGAATCTAGATAAATCAAACCAAAAAATAAATAAGAAAGAGGTAAGAGAGATGAATGAAGTCCTAGAAAAATCAGATTTAATTGATATGTGGAGAAAAATGAATAGGGACAAAAAGGAATACACCTTCTTTTCAGCTGCACATGGTACATTTACAAAGATTGACCATGTAATAGGGCACCTGGCACATAATCATGGCAAACAAATGCAAAAGAGCAGACATAATAAATGTAACTTTCTCAGATCATAATGCGATAAAAATAATAATCAGTAAGGGCACCTGGACAGGAAAATCAAAAACCAATTGGAAATTAAACAATATGATTCTCCAAAACCAAATTGTCAAAGAAGAAATCATAGAAACAATCAACAATTTGAAGAGAATGACAATGATGAGACATCCTACCAAACTCTGTGGGATGCAGCCAAGGCAGTACTCAGGGGGAAATTTATATCCTTGAGTGCATATATTAACAAATTAAGGAGGGCAGAGATTAATGAATTGGGCATGTAACTCAAAAAATTAGAAAGCAAGCAAATAAAAACCCCCCAGATGAAAACTAAATTAGAAATACTCAAAATTAAGGGAGAAATTAATAAAATCGAAAGTAAAAGAACTATTGAATGAATAAGTAAGACTAGAAGCTGGCATTTTGAAAAAAAACAGATAAAATAGATAAAGTACTAGTCAATCTAATAAGAAAAAGGAAAGAAGAAAACCAAATTGACAGTATTAGAGATGAAAAGGGAGACCTCACCTATAATGAAGGGGAAATTAAGGCAATCATTAAGAACTATTTCACCCAATTATATGGCAACAAATATAACAATTTAGGAGATATGGATGAATATTTACAAAAATATAAATTGCCTAGATTAACAGCAGAAGAAATAGAATACCTAAATAATCCCATATCAGAAATAGAAATTGAACAAGCCATCAAAGAACTCCCTAAGAAAAAATCGCCAGGACCTGATGGATTCACAAGTGAATTCTATCAGACATTCAAAGAGCAACTAATCCCAATACTATATAAATTATTTGATATGATAAGCAAAGAAGGAGT
>NW_025353898.1:0-1333 GCF_016433145.1 Gracilinanus agilis
ATATTAATGTTATTTCACAGAAGTTAGGATCCAAGTTTTGAGAATAAGAATTTAGTATTTGGAAAACATTGTTGGGAAAAATAGAAAGTAGCTTGGCAGAAAGTTTTTTTAAACTCTTTTTAAAAGTAGATCAATTTCTACTTTAGCTTTGTCTGGTATCATGATTGCTACTCCTACTTTTTTTAAACTTGATGATACATAATAAATTCTGTTCTACCCTTTTGCCTCGAATCTGTGTGTATCACCCTGCCTTAAATATGTTTCTTGTAAACAACATATGGTAGGATTCTGGTTTTTAATCCACTCTGCTATACAATTCCATTTTTGGGGTGAGTTCATCCCATTCACACTCAGCTAATTGTGTTTTGCCCTCCATTATATTATCCTCTTTCACTCCTGCTCTATTTCCTTTCACTCTGTTCCTCCTCACTAGTATTTACCTTTTTGTCATAGACACCCCCACTACCCTGTTCCTTTAATTATCTCCCCCTTCCCTTGACTTATTTCCCTTCTGCTTCTCTGTAGGGTAAGATAGAATTCTATACCCCGCTGCACATACTTGTTTTTCCCTCTCTAAGCCAGTTACAATGAAAGTAAAGTTTAAGCATTGCCTGTCACTACCCTTATCCTTCCCTCTCTGTATTGATTTTCACTCCTTTTTATGTTATATAATTTACCTCATTCTATTTCTCCCTTCCTTTTTCTCTTGCAATCATCTCTTTCACCCCTTGATTTTTTACATATAATTCATATGCAGACATATCATTTCATATCATTGTATTTACATATACATCATATCATCATATATCATCATATACAACATATCATTGTAATCAGCTAACTTCCCCATACTCTTTCTGAGTAAATTCCTTTTATCTTCTCTTTTACTGAGAGTAATTTTTGAGAATTACAGATATCCTCTTCCCATGTAGACATATAAACATTTTGACCTTAATGAGTCCCTTAAATTTTCTTTTTCTATTTCCTTTTTTGGGCTTCCCTTGTGTTTCATATTTGGCATTCAGTTTTTTTTTGTTTAGGTCTGGCTTATTCCTCAGGAATACTTGTAAATCTTCTATCTTATTGAATATTCATTTCCCCCCCTGGAAGAATATACTCAGTTTTGCTGGATAGGTGACTCTGGGTTCTGAACCCAAATCTTTTGCCTTCCTGAATATCATATTCCATGTCTTTAGATCTTTTAATGTAGGAGCCACTGGGTCCTATGAGATCCTGATTGTAGCTCCCTGATATTTAAATGGTTTCTTTCTGGCTGCTTGAAATATTTTTTTCCTTAGCTTGATGACTCTTGAATTTAGCTATTATGTTCCTG
>NW_025353899.1:0-3112 GCF_016433145.1 Gracilinanus agilis
GGACCCGGCAGGCCTCGCCGGGCTGGGGAGGGGGCGGGGAGGCTGGGCTCCGTGGGGTCCTCACCTTCGCTGGGGCCAGAGGGTGGGGCTGGCCCCGCCACTCCTCGGGGCCCCGCTCGAACGTGCTGCAGGCCCAGCCGGAGGAGGAGGCTATTCGTTCCGTCCCCCTGTAGCCTTCCAAGGGCTGGCGGGGCCTGGCCACTTACCCGAGGTGGCGGGAGTGCAGGGACGGAGGGGTTCCTGGAAGCGCCTGCCCTCCCGTGCCCTTTGCGGTGCTTGTGGGGCCCGAGCCCACCCGGGAGGGGAAGAGGCACAGCTTGGGGGGGGGGTGCCCAGTCTCTCCTTTGACCCCAACTCTCCAAACCCAGCTTGAGGAGCTGGATGCCACCACGTGCTCCCAGCCAGGCAAACACAGCCCTAGGGAACCGGGGACTTCCCGGGCTGGCCCAGGTCCTAGAACCCTGCCAGTCTAGGGTGGGTGGGTGGGTGAGTGGGGGCCCCGCCTGCTCCCCGAGGCGTTCTGCGAGGAAACTCAACAATGGACAAGGGCTTGATGGGAGGAGGGAAGGCAAACCCTTTAAACCTGCCGGCAGGAATGCACCTCCAGGTGCGCCCACCTCCACCCACCCACGTGGGAAGGGGCCTGTTCTTGGAAGGCTTCCCATCTAAGGAAAGGAGGCCTGGGATCGAGGGCAAAGAGCCCGGCCTGGGGGGACCCCCCCCCAGCCACCCACGTGGGAAGGGGCCTGTTCTTGGAAGGCTTCCGTCTAACAAAAGGAGGCCCGCGGTGGAGGGTAAAGTGCCCACCCCGCCACCCACGTGGTGCCCCCTTCCTCCCTTGCCCCTCGTTTCACTTCCTGCGGGACCCACGTCGTGCCCCCCCCCATTCTTTCCACAGAGTGATACTGGACACTGAGGGGTCAAAGGGACTTCGTGGTGAAGGGAGGACAGGAGAGAAGAAGCCGGGCCTGCAATCCCACCTTGACGGCCTTTTCTTCAATTAAGTGAACAGTTACCCCTCAGACCAGCCCCAGCTCCCCAATACTTTCGTGCCGGGCCCTCCCGGGAGCCCCTTCTGGTCGGGGACGTTCCTAGAGGCCAGCCCCGGATGAAACCGCCGAAATAAAAACCAATCCCCGCTCAGGGCTTGGGGTCTCTGCAAACTTTCTTTCCCCCAAGGCATCCCCTCCGCATCTCCCTCGGGGTGCCGTGTCCAGCCTCGGGTAGGGGCCGGGGCGTCCCAGGCTGCCTCCCCGCCGCCCCAGCCTCGCCTCCTCGCACCCCGGGAAGAGCAGCTGGGACCCGGAGAGGCAGATTCCTAGACGGCCCGGCGGGGCTCCGCACTCTGGCCCGGGGCCTACACGTTTTCCAGCGCACCTTGCACTTTAGCGCCGGTCCCTGGGCTCAGCCGTGCAGCCACTTAGTTCCTCGTTGAGATCTGCCTGATCCGCCTGGTAACAGATCTCGCCTCCCATTGGTTAATGCTAATTCCAGCTTCCTCTGGGCTTTCCACCCCGCGCGGGAGGGGGAAGCTCCCTCCAGGAATCAGCCTGGGAGCCCGTTGGGTGGCCGGGGTCGAGCGGTGGGGGCCCCAGCCGCGGCCTGCCCTTGGCCCCGCAACGTTGCGGGGCTGCCCCACGGCCGCGACTTTATGAATGAAAGGGCCACGGGCGGCGGCGCTGACGTCGGCCCGGGCCGAAGCATGGGCGGCGCAGAGTGGACGGGCTCCACGCGGTTGGCCCGTGTGCCCTCCCCACGCTGGTCCGCTAGTCCATTCCCGCCCCGGGCCCAGGCATGAGCCCACCCGTGCTCGAGGCTGCACATCGCGCTCCTCCACGCAGCCCCCCAAGATCCCCGACCCCTCCCCAGGCTTAGCCTCGAACTCCCCTCATTACCCGCCCCCCCCCATGGGTGAAATTCGCCTGAGCTCGGGAGAAGCCGGGAAAGGGGGCCCCGAGTGGAAGGGCCGGAGGACTGTGGTGTACCGTGGACTGGGGAAAGCCCGAGCGCCGGTGGTCCCCAGGGGCAGGAAGGAAACCCACTTATTAAGCACTAACTGTGTGCCAGGCACATGGAGAAAGTGAGTCCGGAAGGAGCCAAACACGTTTTTCTCCTTCTCGGTCATTGCGTGCGAACCCCCCAAGACTGTGCGGTCTCCAGGCGCCGGCGCCCAGCCTTCTCCCTTCTTTGCCCTTTGCCTTGCTTTCCCTGCTCGTTCTCACCTTTTCCTCCCTTCCATTTATTCTTTCCGCTCTTCCCTTCTCTGCTAAACTCTTTCTGTTTCCCTCTCTTCCTTGCCCAGATAGGAAGGAGGCCCGGCGGAATTGGGCCGCCCGCCCGCGGATTCCGATGGGCTCCCCGAATTGGGGAATTCGGTGCAGATAAGGTGGTAGGTGGCTCGCCTGGAGCTCCCTCCCTTCCTCTGCCTAAAGCCTTGCTCTCAGGCCCGGGAAGGCTGCAGGAAACGCTAACCACCATTTTGTCGGCCTGCACTCTTTTGGGTGGCATTTGCCGTGGGCTGCTTCGGGGGACGGAGCTTCCCCCCAGAGCAGTTAGGGGGCATCCCCGGAAAGTGTGGGATTCAGTGCTCCCAGCCTCGCCTTTTCCCGGGGCCGACGCTAGCTGGGGAGAGATGCTAGCTAGCCTGCTGGCCCTTTTGTGTCCCGGCATGCATACATGTGGGCGTTCTAAGAAGCTTCTCAAGTTGGGAGAACCCGAAGCAAGGCGACTTTTTTCAATGGGGGAGGGGGGAGGCTCGCCCCCGCCCCCCCCGCCCGGGTTCCCCTCCGGCCCCCCGGCTATCGGGGAGCTCGTGGGGGCCCCTGCTCCCCAAGAGTTCACGTGTCTGCCCGACTGTCTAGCTGCGGGTGGCCTGGCCTCCGCCAGGCTCGGTCCCACGCCTCGGAACCGAGAGCTGCCCTTTCCAAACCGCAGGGCCCCCCCTCCCGGGGTCTCCCCGCACCCCCTCTCTGCACTTCCCCCAGAGAAAGCTGGTCCCGGAGTGATTAGCATTTCTATTCGCGCCGGGCTTCTGTGGGAGCTGGGCTGGCGCAGGCGAGGGGATGGATGGCTTTAAGGCTCGGCCCCTCGGCCCCCCTCGCCTCGCCTCCCC
>NW_025353900.1:0-3331 GCF_016433145.1 Gracilinanus agilis
GGCAGAGAGGAGGCAGGAAGAGGGGAGGCAGGAGGAGGGGAGGCAGGAGGAGAGGAGGCAGGAAGAGGGGAGGCAGAAGGAGTGGAGGTGGGAGGAGAGGAGGCAGGAGGAGGGGAGGCAGGCAGAGGGGAGGCAGGAAGAGGGGAGGCAGGAGGAGAGGAGGCAGGCCCTACGTGTTTAGATAAGGAAGAGGTACGCCATTAGCCGCCGCCGCCACCACCGATGGTCCAATATTTGTTCCTATTCATTGTTGGGCTGCAAAGGCCGAGCTTTCCTGCACAGGGCTCTGAGCCGTTGTCCCTGCCTGGCCTGCCCCTGCCAAGGGCCATTCATTAAACTCAATTATGTGATCACTTCAAACGGCTCGGGCCATTTTTCCCCCAATCTACCACGGCACAAAAAAACCTCCTCACCGAGTCTACTAAATGTCAGCGGACACTCACCGTCCCACAAGGCCCCCTGGAGGAGGCGGCACCCAGTTAAGCGAGCCGAGGCCCCCACTCTGAATCCTTCCTCAGTCCCCTCCTCCTCGGAGGGCTTTCCTCGAAGCGGCGGCTCAGTCCCTCCCCCTCCCCCCAAGCACCCTGGCACGCCGGGTCAGCCGTCCCCCTCCCCCCCAGGCCTGGGCACCCAGCCTTCTCCACCGTGGGTGACCAGGGAAGCCTGCAGCAGGCCAAAGTACTGGAGTCTCTCTGGGCCACTGTCCAACCTTTGAACTCGCCCCCCCTCGGGTTCACCATCCCTGTCTGTCTCCAAAGGGGAGGCCGGATGACCAAGTGACCAAGCTCCACCCTCAGCCAGGTAACAGCAGAGCCCCAGAGAAGGCTGCCGGGCACTTCCTGCAGAAGGGAGGAGGGGGAGGGGGGAGGAGGAGGAGGGAACAGCTGCCACTGCAGTCTTTATCCTCAGTGAACTTTTCGGATTCTATGAAAACGTTCCCAGTGCCATAAAAGGCCGACAGCAAGTTTCCAAAGGTCCCTGCTCTCCCTCTCCCTCTCCCGCCTGCTCAGGAAAGCGGGCCCTGGTCCTGGGGGGGCCGAAGCCGCCGAGTCCCCAGGGGCCTCCCTGATCACTCCACGGGCCTCTTGGGCCAGACCCAAACTGGGCAGGGACGAGGGACAAGGAATCGGCTGGCATTCGCTCGGGCCCCTGGAGAGCTTCCAGGAAATGCAGCCTAGACCTCAGCGAGCATCTGAATGGCCCCGAGCAGGACGGTCAGGGACCTCGGCTAAATCACCACTTAGCTCGAAATGCCAACGTCCTGGAGAGACACGGAGAGACCGAGAGATGGAGAGAGACGGAGAGACACTGAGAGAGACAGAGATGGAGAGAGACGGAGAGACACTGAGAGACAGAGACTGACTGAAGGGGGGAAGAGACGGAGAACGAGAAAGGGGGAGAGGAACAGACGCAGAGAGCAGACACCAATGAGGACGGTGGCATTCAGCCGCTGTAACGTGGTGGGGACCCGACTTGGACCTGAGCTTGGGGACCACCGCAAGGCGTCTGGGGGTCACATGCCGGCCCCCACCCTCCCCGCTCAGAGTCTCCAGTGAGATCATGCCTGGCATGCTCGGTGCAAGCTTCAAGTCATCTAACAAGTGTGGGTGATGTTTGCTTCTGGCTGGTCCCTGGGCCCGGGTTTGTCTCCCCGCCGGGCAGGGTGGGCTGGGGGGGGGGGGCACCTGCCTTCCTGGGGCCCAGCGGCGGGGCCTGGCACTAGAACTAGACGGCTGGGGGGGAGCCGGAGGAGTTCCCGGCTCCGGGGGCGGCTGCCCGTTCTCAGGAGGCCGGACCCTGGGCAGCCCCCACTGACCGGAGCGAGCCTGAAGGGGGGGCCGGTCTCGGGCTGCCAATCCAGGGCTGCCCGGCTGGGCCCCATCCAGGAGCCCCTCCCTCCCCGAGAGGCCCACACCGTGCCCTTGGCCCGGCCTCAGCGTCTGCTGGAGCTCCGCTGGCCGCCCCCGCACATGGCCCAGCGGCCGGGGGCACGTGGTGTGAGGAGCGCCGAGCTGAGGCTGGGGCTCCCCTCCCTTCCAGCCCCTCCTGGCGGCAGGCCCAGCGCAGGGAGAGGCCGGGGAGGGGTGGGGGCCTGGCTTTGCAGCCTCATTAGGGATGCAGGGAAGAGGGTGGAGGCAGGAGGCGGGGAGGAGCTTGGCCGGCCACAGGCGCTGCTGCTGCTGCTGCTCCCCTGCTTCCCCTTTGGAGGCCGCCCCGGCAGCCAGCGGGGAGCTGCCCCCTGCCCCCTGCCCCCTGCGCCGCTGCGGAGCCCCAGGGCAGCCCGGGGCGCCGAGGCCGGCCCCACGTACCTGTGGCGCAGAGGGCCACGAAGGTCTGCGCGTGCTTGCGGATGATCTGCTTGTTCTCCTCCAGCACCGGCATCTTGGACAGAAAGTGTTCGATGAAGTCGTGGGGGGTCATGGCGGCGAGGTGCCACTTCAGCTTGTTCACCAGGAGCAGCTCCATGTGCTGGGGCGAGGGAAGGAGAGGCGCGGCTCAGGCCGGGGGCCGGGGGCCGGGAGGGGGCGCCCCGGCGGAAAGGCTGACCAGGCGCTCCCTGGCCGAGGGGGGCTCCTTCCAGGAGCCCAGACAAAAGGACCTCCCACCATCTGGAAGGAGAGGGGCAGCCTGGGGAGCCCGCGGCCGCCAGCGCGCAGGGACGCCGCTAGAGGGCAGCCGCCGCCCACGTTTGGGCCACGTTCACTTGGAATAAACGTGGTGGCTGGAGGAGGGGACGGGAAGGTGGGGTGAGGCAGGGGCGCATCTTGGGGGAGGGCAGGGGCAGGCCTGGAAGTAGGCAAAAGGGTTCCCCCCCGGGGCGCCCCCCCTCGGGGAATGATGCCCAAACCCTCCCACCCTCACCCCCCCAAGCCAGCAAAAAAGCCCCTCCGAGGTCTGCCCGCAGCCCTGGGGCCTGGCTGGTCGCTGCAATGTGCCAACTGTGCCCTAGGTGGGTGGCAGCCCCGGTCAGGGCTGCTGCCAGGGCCTGGACCCCCCTCCTCCCCCGTGGCAGCGGGCATCCTCACCAGCAGCTCCTCCGGCCGCACCGAGTGGTCGGTGTAGATGCACAGCTTCTCCGCCGTCAGGGGGATGGTCTCCTTCATCTTGGACGCCACGAACATGCAGGTGGCCCCCAGCAGCTGCAGCCGGCTCTTCTTCAGCGGCTCCAGGGACAGGAACCGGTCCAGATAGTTCATGGCCAGGGGGAAGACTTCCTCTTCGCATTTCTGCTCCTCACACACCTGGGGGTGGCAGGGAGGGGAAATGAAGGCAGGACGCCCCGGGTCCCCAGGCCGCCCCGCCCCGCCCCCCTGGAGCACAGAACCAAGGA
>NW_025353901.1:0-2435 GCF_016433145.1 Gracilinanus agilis
CAAGCAAAGTAGTCTGTGGGACAACTCATACATATATACAACAAACAGTCAGCTCTTAATGCACCACATCTCTTCCAATTCACACTGTGGTTTTCCACATTTTGCATTATATAACATCAGTAAAATAATATTGGTGCTAAGAAGTTGGGGGTTTGTTTCATAGAGAAGGTTAGGGTTACTAGAATGTAAACTCCTTCAGGTTAGGGACATTTTCTTAAATTCTATATCCCCACAATTTAACATGATACCTTGGCTTAAGGCAGTGATTCCCAAAGTGGGCACCACCGCCCCCTGGTGGGTGCTGCAGCCATCCAGGGAGGCGGTGATGGCCACAGGTACATTTATCTTTCCTATTAATTGCTATTAAAATTTTTTAAAAAAATTAATTTCCAGGGGGCTAAGTAATATTTTTTCTGGAAAGGGGGCGGTAGGCCAAAAAAGTGTGGGAACCACTGGCTTAAGGTAAGAGCTGCAGATTCCCAAATGAATGAGATGTTGTCCTACTCCTGTTCGATTCTAGGCCACCTTCAATGTCTGTCTAAAATATATTTATTGGTGAATGAGCTTATCTAGCCATATATAGTTTGAATACTCTTCAGTCACTCATTCTTTTCACATGTAGATAATGAGGCCAAGCTCTTTCAAGTGATTATGGATCTCATTTAGGGGAATCTGCTGCATTATAAGGGCCTGATGCAATCAGCACAACATCATAAAGGAGCATCCAAAAGATTTCATCATCTATGTGGAATCCCAACCTTTCTCTTTTCCCAAACTTACCCTTAAATTACTCTTATCATCTGCCCCCTTTGTTACTATCCACATGTCACAGAATGGCTCTAGAGAAAATCAGGAAACAGTACTGATTATGTCCAGTACACATTTTTGCAATATAATGCTAACCAGGTTAACTACAGCAAAGCAATCCTTTTGTTACCTGCATAATCAGTTCACAGTATCAATCACCAAAGTAACTATCCCAACTTTTAGGCCTTCCTTGGTTGGTTGTTATCCTTTGTACACCAAGAGGATCAAAATGACATCATAGGATGTTTCTCAACTTGTCCATAAATCAGATTTAAGTGAGGCAGAGTTGCATTTGGTCATCAGCCCACTCTCTCTTCCAGAGTCCAGTGGCAAGACAAAAGTCAAGGTGACTGGTGATGACTTAGGATGCAATGTATGGTCTTGGTTTCTTTGATGTCTAACCAAGCTCTAAGTGCTCCATAAGTGCTTCCACCACTTTTATGGCCACCATAATAAATTGTTCTCATCTGCGCCTTCTCTCAAGAGAAGTATTCACCTGCCTGGGACAGATATTCCGCTAACTCACCAATGGGTTTGAGATTTGTTGGTTACCCTCAACCTGTTTTAGCCTGCTTGCTAAATTAATCAGAATATAGCCACTGTGCATGCTACAGATTCTTGAAGCCACAAGGGAGAGCTGAGTGACAAGTGGACACCAAAGAAGGAAAGCAGCCTTGAAAAGGGCTCAGAAAGCCCTCACACCAGAGGTACTAGTCATCCCTGAACACCCTGTACACCCCACTTCCTTAAGTCTCTCATGGAACTCCTTCCCCATCCCACACCTCAGCTGATGGCCTCATCTCATACTCAACCAAAAATATTGAGATCATTATCCCAAAGTTCTGCCTTTCTCCCCAACTCTTCATCTTGCACTATTCATACATTTCTCCCCTCTATCTCCTTCATTCCCATCTTACATGAAGAGGTGGCCTTTCTCCTTCCCAAGGAAATCTCTTCTACATATGCCCTTAATATAATATCCTTCTGTCTTCTTTAGGAAATTACTACCCCCTGTACTATCATAGCACCCCTTTCCTGAGATTCAACCTCTCCCTATCTACTGACTTCTTCCCTGCAGGCTACAAACATGCCCTTATCTCCACTATCCTTAAAAAAACCTTAACTTAAGGAGGCAGCTGGGTAGCTCAGTGGATTGAGAGTCAGGCCTAGAGACAAGAGGTCTTAGGTTCAAATCCTGCCTCAGACACTTCCCAGCTGTGTGACCCTGGGCAAATCACTTGACCCCCATTGTCCACCCTTACCACTCTTCCACCAAGGAGCCAATACACAGAAGTTAAGGGTTTTAAAAAAAACCCTAACTTGACCCAGTCATCCCCAAGAGCTATCATCCTATATGTCTCGCCCACTTCTTAGCTAAAATCTTAATAAAACCATCTACACTAGATAGGGTGGTAGAGACATGGGCAGGTTTATAGACTATAAGGTAAGAGCTAGTAGATAGTCAACAATAATTTTATTTGACTAAATAATAAATTTCAGAGGTTCTCTTTTACCTCTAGGACCAAATGTAAAATTCTTTTTGGCACTTAAAGCCCTTTGAACCTGGCCCCTTCCCACCTTTCCAGTATTTTTTACAATTCATTCACCTCCACACACCCTAAGATGGC
>NW_025353902.1:0-5704 GCF_016433145.1 Gracilinanus agilis
CAGCTTAACTGAGATTAGATCAAGTTAGCTGACTTGCTCAGGGTTCTATAGCTAGTAAACATCCAAGGCAGGATTCAAACTCAGGTCTTCCTGAGTTCCAGAATGCTATACACAATGCAACTTGGGTGTGATGAAGGCAACTCAAATCAAGTTCTCAGTTAAATTTTCAGAGCATTTACACTTCAAACTTTGCAAATGCTACTAATCAAGACTTGATTTATTGTTTTATTGATTTCTAGACTTAAGAAAAAGATGGAGAAAATGGTGATAATGCAGAATCAGTTTCAAAGTGTGTCCTGTGCTTGCTTCAGCAGCTCATATACTACAGAGAAGATTAGCATGGCCCCTGCACAAGGATGACATGCAAATTCATGAGGCATTCCATATTTTCATGCAACCAAGATTAAAAGGGAAGCAACAAACTTAGAAAAAATGTATAAAAAATTTCTCTGATAAAATCTAATTTCTCAAATATACAAAGAACTAAGTCAAATTTATAACAAAACAAGTCATTCCCCAATTGACAATCAAGGAATACGAATAAGCAGTTTTCAGATTTCAGATTACTCTATTACAAAAATGAATAATATGGAAATGGGATGAGTGATAACGTATGTATAACCCAATTTTGCTTGTCAACTCCAGGAGGGGGTAGGGAAGAGGGGAGGGAGATGGCACAAATCATGTAAAGATGGGAAAATAAAATAAAATAATTTTTAATTAAAAAGTGGGTCCTGCTACATTCTCTTTTCCTTGGAAAGGCAGTTGTTAGACTCTTACTAACATACCCCTGCCTAGCTACCTCAGTTAGTTACATTACCACAAACCACTACCACTAAAGGCAGCCCATTTGGGGATGCTCCTAATTCTTGGGAAGTTCTTCCTAATGCAACACAACTAGCTGTTAACTAATTCAATTTAACAAGTGTTTTAAAACCCTTACTTTCTGTCTGAGTATCGATTCTAAGACAGAAGAAAGGTAAGGGGTATGCCAGGGTGAAGTGACTTGCCTAGGATCACACAATTAGAAAGTGTCTAAGGTTGGATTTGAACCCAACTCCTCCTGACCCCAGATCTTGCTCTCTATCCTTTGAGCCACCTAGGTGTCCCTTTAACTAGCATTTTAAGAGCTTACTATGTACCAAGCACTGCCCATGTTGTTAAAGATATTTTCAAAAATGGTTCCTGCCCTCAAGGAGCTCACATTCTATGATGGAAAACAATATAGACCCAATGTTAAACATACAAAAAATAAATATGAAGTAATTTGGGTGTGGGCAACCTAATATTGGTCAAGGTCTCTTAGTTTCTGGCACTCGAGCTAACCATGGGTTCTAACAGCCCAAAGTGAGGTAGGATGGCATACCAAGCATGAGGGACAGCTAATTCAAAGGTAAAGAGGTAAAATGTGAAAATATTGCATCTAGGGAATAGAAAGTAGAGCACTTTGACTTAAACAGTGAGTGAGCAAGGGGGATTCGATGATAAGCCTGGGGAGACTGGAGAGAGCCAGCTGATGACAGACAGAGAACTACTGAGAGCTGAGAGTGTGGAATTAAATGTCCCAACGTGGGAAGCGTGCTTTTAGTCTGGGGAAGGTTGGAGATGGAGTGTGAAGGAGAGGTAATGGGAGAGGGGAAATCCTGAAACTGGCAATGCTACAACATCCTGACAGCCCTGCCAAAGGGGTGATACCACACACAGCAAGCGTCCGGGCTGACCACCGACAGCCTTCTTCCTTTCCAGAAGTTTTCAAGTTTATAAATCCAGATATATTTTCCTATGGGAACGTACCTCTCGTTTTATCAGAGAAGCCAATGTAAAAGTAAGATTTGATTTACATTCCTTATTGCTTCCTCTCTAGTCATCTTCTTGCTATGCCTCTTGGCATTCCAGTTGTGTACCCTGGGTTCCTGATGGGTAAGACTGAGGTCTTCACTGGTGAGAGTTTTTCATCTAACCCAACCCAGACCAACCATTGCTGCTCTCAGACTCTCTCTCTTGTTCCCCATTCCATTCTTGGCTGCGGGTAAAGTATTCATCAAATTAATATTTCCAATCCTGAAATGAACATGTCAGTCTTTTAAAGCCTTTGGACTCCACTCACTATGCCCTGTGACTCGACTAAATGAAAACACCATTCCCTAGTCACTGCCCCTACTACCTTATTGTCTTATCCCTTTAGAATATGAGCTCCTTGAGGACAGGGATAATCTTGATGGTTGTATTTGTAGTTCCAGAGTGCTTCACATATAGAAATCATCTAATAAATGCATCAATTCTCCACCAAGATCCCAGTAGGGCAATGATGAAGCATGCTACTCACCTCTTAACAGAGACGCAATTTTGCAGAATGAGACACATTTTTGGACATGGCCAATATGGGAATTCAGCATATTTATTTGTTGCAAGACTTTGGTTTGGTTTGATTTTGTCTTCCCCATAGTGGAAAGGAGGAAGGGAAGGAGAAAAAAATAAATGCTTAATGACTGAAAAATTTTTAATTAAAAAATAAATCTTTCCGTTCTTCCATTCATTCACCTCATCTTTCATTCATTCAATAGACACATGCACTCCAAATATTGAGCATCTAAGATGTGATTAAAGCAATCTGAGGTTCCATTTAACTTTCCCATTCCTTTTATTCATGAAATGTTAAAGCAGGACAAGAGCTATCTCAATTCACTCATTTAACAAATAGGGAAACTGAGACCTAAAGAAGGAAAATAATCTGCCCCAAATGTACAAACTTAGCTAGTCAATTGCAGAACCAGGTCCAGAATTCATTTCTTGTTGACCATTTTGGTACTTTTTTTTCTACTCCCTCAAACTGTGAGATTTATATATCAATGGAACAAAATGATAACCTCAGAGGCAAAGCCCATGTGAGCTGAAAAATCTTCTAGTGCAGTGGTTCCCAAACTTTTTTTACCTACGGCCCCCTTTCCAGAAAAAAATATTCCTTAGACCCCCTGGAAATTATTTTTTTTTAATTTTAATAGCAATTAATAGGAAAGATAAATGCACCTGTGGCCATTACCACTTCTCTGGATCGCTGCAGCACCCACCAGGGGGCAGTAGTGCCCACTTTGGGAATCACTGTAGTGCAATGATTCTTTTAAAGTACCCTTTTTTGCCTTTTTATCACCAACTGCCAACATTTGGAATAAGTGATGCCTGAGCTAACAAAGGGTTCCAGGAGGCTGATGGGAGGAGTGAGATCATCCCAGGCACAAGGACAGCCAGTGCAAAGACAAAGAGATAAGATGTGGAATGCATCTGAGGGATAGCAAGTAGAGCAGTTTGGCTTGAAGAGTGAGTGTCCAAAGGAGAATAATGTGCAATAAATAGCACAATGCCTGGCACACAGTGGACATTTAATAAATACTATTCAATTGGTTAAGTATTTTTGTTGTTGTTGAATCATTTCAGTTGTGACTTACTCATCATGGGGTTTTTTGGCAAAGATACTGGTTTATCATTTCCTTCTGCAACTCATTTTACAGATAAAGAAACTGAGGCAAACAGGGCAAAGTGGTTTGCCCAGCGTTATAAAGCCAGTAAGTATTTGAGGCCAGGTTTGAGCTCATATCTTCCTGCCTCCAGACCTGATGCTCTATCTACTGTGCCTCCTAGCTGCCCCTGGTTGATTATTGCCCAGCCTCTACCCCCAAAAGCATTAACTTTTTAAATAATAATTGATGTTTTTGCAATTTTAATCTATATGGGCTTAAAACTGCAGTGAGACCTTTGGGACACCTTTAAGTTTGCAAAGTCCTGAATATGTTATCTCATTTGACCTTGACAACAACATTGAGGAGTAAATTCTATAGACATCTTTATCCCCACTTCACAGATGAAGAAACTGAGGTTCATTATTAATCTGAGTCATATCCATGATCATAGAATTAAGAAGTGTCAGAGGCAGGATCTGAAACCAGATTTTTTTCTGCTTTTCAAGGTCAGCATTCATTCCTTTCTAGCCCCATTAAAATCCTAAGATCTTTCTAACATGCTTAGCCACGTTAAACATCATCTTGTATTGTAAAGCTGATTTTTTACCCCAAATGTAGAACTGTATACTCAATTTCATTAAATTTCATCTTATTAAATTCTACCATATTGATCTAGCTTGTAAAAATCTTTTGGAGCCTGATTCTGCATTCCACAGTGTTAGCTGTTCCTCCAAATACGATGTCATCTGAAATTTGACAAGCATGCCCTCTATGTGTGGAAAAAAGATGACAAAAATCAACAAAATATATGAAAATACATAGAAGAAAACAAAAATACGTTCAAAACGGGACACAAAGAAACAGCCATTTTAAATTAATCTTGTTAGATTTTAAATTACATTTTAAACTATATTAATAGAAGTTTCTAGTTTCATAGCCATCTTCCTTTTTGTTCTTATATTCTGAAACTTGTGGCAACCTTTTCTTGATTATTGTTAAGCTCATATCAAAAAAAGAAAAAAGAGTTTTAGGAAGTAAAATGTTGCCTAATTAATGAATAAAAGAAAGCATGTCATAGATGTTTTATGCAAGTTTTTGATACATGTTTTAAGCAGCACAGATCTCTGAAGTGTTCCACTAAAGACTCCCTTCCAAGCTGATATCAGACTATTTATCTCTGTTATCCGGATCTAGCTATTCATCTAGTTCATCCTACTTCACTATAATCTTATTCAGCCCACAGCTCTCTGTCATGTCCACAGCTCTGATACATGCTATGCATTTTAGTGACTTTTTATGCTTCCAATATATTTCAATATGGTCAATTCCAAGGTTTTACCTCTGCCAGTCTTATCCATTTCCATTCCTTCTTAGTCTATCCCCAAACCATAAGAATAACATTAGAGTACACTATATCTACAAAATTCCCTGGATTGGTCCTGCCAAATAAAAGAAATCCAGGTAAAGAAAGCTATACTAGTTCTTAATGGCTCTACTTCCATTTATAAAAGTTCCTAAGCCATCCCTTTAATAGTAATTTCTAGAATTTTATCAGACATCAAAGCCAAATTCACCCATCTAAAGCTTGTTGATTTGATCTCTTCCCTTTTAAAAAAAATTAGGACAATTTTTGCCTTTATCCATTTCCATGACTTTTAAAACACTGAGTTGGTCCACGAATTTTTTGTGAATATATATTGGTGTCTTTAGGTAGTTCCTCTCCTTTTTTCCTCATTGGAAATATTTCAGTTTGCATCTTTACAATATCATTTTTTGAAAGTTTCCCATCTCTATCTTGGGTTGGCTTCCCTTACAGAATTTTAGGTCTGAGAATCCTAGCTGTCCTTTGCTTGAACCTTTTGAAATCTTTCCTCCCAAAGTCTAGGGTACATGTCGGACTAGACTAGCTTTTGACTCTTTCTATAATATAATTCTAAGATGCAGTGCTCATTTCTTCCCAAGGCTTATTTCTATTTTAATAATCAGTTTTTCTTAATGGATCAGAATCCATTTCAGAAGAACAATTCTCCTATTACTCCCTTGAGTGTTTGAAAGACAATTATCATTGATACAAGCTAAGAATTTACTAATTAATCTGTTTTTAGCAAAAAGAGACAGAGACAGAAAGAAGGACAGAAAGAGTCAGAGAGAAAGGCAAAGAGAGAGAACAGACACAGAGAAGAGAGAAAAGGAAGTAGACAAAGAAAGTTGGGGAGAGAGAGAGAGAGAGAGAGAGAGAGAGAGAGAGA
>NW_025353903.1:0-1283 GCF_016433145.1 Gracilinanus agilis
AGGGAGGAATGGAGAGACAGAGAGAGAGGAATGGAGGGATGGAGAGAGAGAGAGACAGAGGGGGAGGGAAGGAGAGACAGAGAGGCAGAAAGAGAGAGACACAGAGAAAGAGAGAGAGGGGAGATGGAGGGAGGGAGAGAGAAAGAAAAGAAGAGAGGGAGAGAGAGAGAAGGTGGCACTATGGTGGCTCTAACCTGGATGAATGAGGAAAATGGATCTGGGTCATCTACAATGAGGTGATAATTTAATCTTATTAGAATTGTGGAACGACTAGCATTTATATAAAGCACTTTAAGGTTTACCAAGAGCTTTTTACAAATATTATCTCATCTTATTCTCATTTTACAGATGAGAAAACTCAGGCAGAGAAAGATTAAGTGACTTGCCCAGGATCAGACAACTAGGAAGTATCAGAGGCCACATTTGAACTCAGGTCTTCCTGATTCCAAGCCAGATTGTGTTACCTAGCTGGAATGAAGGAAGAACTAGTGAAAGATGATGTCAAAGAGATGTCCTCATTTTCCCTGTAAATTATAAGGTAAAATTCTTAGCTAAAAAAGGAGGGTGGGGTGGGTGAGAACTTGGAACAGCTGTTGGAGTGAGCAGGATAGGGAATAATGAGGGATAAATGGGATTCCCTTGCTGCAGTAAAGACCCAGGTGTCCTGAGGCCTGGCTACAGCCTGGAAGCACTTGGGTGTCCACTGCCCCCCTCCCGGGGAAGTCAACCCGGCCTTCTTACCAGATGCACACAAAATCCATTTAGGGGAAAACCAGATGCCACTCCCCGCAAATCTCAGGATCTCTGAATCCAAGACATTTTTCTCATCCTTATAACCCTAAAGCAGTCACTCCCAAGATGTCAGACTCCTCTAGGACTGTGCTAGGGTGGACCAAGGCAGGCAGCAGGCCCTGCCTCATTCTGGCCAGCTTGTGTATCTCTTCTAGGAACAACTCCTCTTAATAGTCATTACCCTTAATTCAGATCACACCACTCCTCTGCTTGAAAAATCTTGGATGTCTCTCCCTTGCCTACAGAGTCAAGTTTAAATGCTTTTGTCCTAACACAAGGCCTTCCATAATCTGGCATCTCCAGGCTTACCTCCTTTTATTCCTCACCACCCAAATCAATCTTTCAGCCAGTGGGCATTTATGATGCCCCAACTATGTGCTAGGCAGAGGTTGCAAATACAAAGGTGAGTCAGCCATCCCTCAAGCTTTCATTCTCACTAAACTGGCCTATCTTCTCTCTCTCTCTCTCTCTCTCTCTCTCTCTCTCTCTCT
>NW_025353904.1:0-3066 GCF_016433145.1 Gracilinanus agilis
ATTTCTTCAGGCCCAGCCAAACTGCTGAAATTTTAGTTTACCAGAGAATAGAGGCTAGAACTTCTTGTAAGGGCAGGCTCACAGTTCTTTTAGTTATATAGTAGCAATATTCAGATAATAAAAGCTAGGCAAGTGCCCATGGGCTAAGATGAGAACGTTCCTTTTCTTACCTAGACATCTGGGCTAAAATCAAAGCCTCTATTACAAATATTTACTGTACAGAATTAGGGTTAGTTCTGATTAGATACCCAGCAGCTAGGTGGCTCAGTAGATAGTGTGCTGGGCCTGAAGTCAAGAAGACTCATCTTCCTGTGTTCAAATCTGGTCTCAGATGCTTATTAACTGTATGACCCTGAGCAAGTCACTTAACTCTGCCTCTCTTTTCTTATCTGTACAATGAGCTAGAAAAGGAAATGACAAATCACTCCAGGATCTTTGCCAAGAAAACCCCAAATGGGATCATGAAACATTGGGACACAACTGAACAACCACTAAATAGACACATCTAATAGCCTCAGCTGCAAAACAATTGACCAAAGTAGGCAAGATGCTCATTCTTTACCCACCTAATGTTGTGTGCAGATGCAAAGCATGGAATCCCTGCAAAGGTAGAGGGAGAGCCTCACCCAGAATTCCAGGGGACCCCCCTGGAGAACTTTGGGTGAGGGGCAGTTGAGAAGGGTTGAGGACAGTTAATTGGTGGGAGTGGATGTGAGCAGACAAAGACCAAAGTAGGCAAGATGCTCATTCTTTACCCACCTAACCAGTCTTCTGGTCTCTGTTAGGTAACATCTGTGAAAAGCAAAGCTTCATTGCTGTGGTTCTCAGCATTTTAATCAGTTAAAAACTTCATTCTCCTAATCTTAAATAGACTAGGTAAAGCCATGGGAGCATTTTGATGACTAGTAATGACATGATCAGGGATGTCTATTAGAAAGATGACTTTGGCAGTAATGTATCACTTGGAGAGACTAGAGAAAGTTGGAGTAGATTGGAAGTTATTAGAATCTTCCTAACCATAAGAAGATAATTGCAGTGATGGGAATCAAACAAAACAATAAGCAGCTCTATGAGATAACATGGAATCATAGGATGATAGAGATAAGAGATGGAAGAGTCCAAACCTCTCCTTCCCCACGTTGCAACCCTTGCCATTTTGTAGATGAGGAAGATAAAGAACAGACAAATTAAATGACTTACCCATAAATGTCTGAAGCAGAATTTGGACCCAAGTCTATCTGATGCTAAGTCTAATGGCTGACCCACTGTACCATGATGCCTAAAGAACTGAACCCTTGGCCTGGCTCAGAATACTAAGAATGCTTAGGATTAATGGTTTAAGAAAGTATGAACTATAACCTGAAACACCATAAATTTGCTAAACTGGCACTCCCCCATCCATCCTATTATTTTTACTGAACTGTGAAGATAATTCAGCACAGTATAATGGATAGAAAGGTAGCCTTGGAGTTACTAAGACTTGCCTCCAATATAAATGAGCTGTGTGCTCCTGGGTACATCACTTAATTTCTCAGTGTCTGGAAGCAACTTGCCCAGGACTTCTTAACCTGAAAGTACCTGAATCTAAGGGGAAAAAACAACTTGGAAGTCAGGAAGGGAAATGACATCTTTATTATCACTAACCTCTAACTTAAATTGAGCATTTCTTTCAATTACTGAAAATGGTTATTTTGAGAATGGGTTCTAACGTTCCACCAGGCACAAAAAAAAGGGTTAAGAACCCCGGCTTTAAGGAGATTTTGCCTTGTATCTCAGAGGGGACTTTGAACAGTAAGTATCAAGTAAAATCATAAGACCTGATAAGGAAATGGAATTTCTGCCCAGGTGTTAATGAAATTGAAGGTCAGTGCCCCATCCTTCATTAATGAACTTTATTGAAGATCCAGTTAAGTTAGTCAGTAGCTATCTTAGAACCAAGTCTTGCTAAGATCAGTCTTAGCACTGTGCCTGGTACATAGTAAGTGTTTAGTCAATGCTGGTTGATCCACTGATCTTTGGCTCCCTTCAGCCCCCAAATAAAACAAAACAACAACCAACTATTCCTAATGGACCAACTTCAATCAAACTATTCCCACATGTTTTCTATAACTCCAGCATATGGGCTTATACTAGTAATATGCAGACATAAAGAAGTGGGAACTTAGGGGATGCTCAGTTATAATTTGGGGAATGATTAATAAAAGTTGTAGCATAGGATTATGATGGAATACTTTTGTGCTATAAGAAATGATGAGCAGGATGGACTCAGGAAACCTGGGGAGACTTATATGAACTGATGTAAAGTGAAGTGAGCAGAACCAGAACGCTGGACACAGTAATAGCAATATTGTAACGATTGTCAATTGTGAAAGACAGCTCTTCCAATGAAGGCCCAAAGACCCATATGAAATCTGTGTGTGTGTGTGTGTGTGTGTGTGTGTGTGTGTGTGTGTGTGAGAGAGAGAGAGAGAGAGAGAGAGAGAGAGAGAGAGAGAGAGAGAGATTGAGAGAGAGAACTGTTTAACTCTGAGTGCAGATCAAAATCTACTTTTTTCACTTTTTTTTCCTTTTTTTGTGATATGGTCAATGGAAATGTTTTGCATCTCTTCACATTGCTTGTCTTTTCTCAGTGGTTGGAAGGGAAGGATAGAATTCGAACTGACAATTTAAAAAAATCTGAATGTTAAAAATTAATTAATTGGTAAGGGAGAGGGAAGTGCTACATAGCCATATAAGTTCCAGCTTTGGACTACGTTTTGATACAGAGAATGTCGTTAGAGAAGTCCTTTTCCCCGAAGTGAGTGTCCCTTTGGGGAAGACTCAGGCTCCCTATCACCCATGCTCTATGATTTTGGAATCTCTTCTCCTCCCTGGGAAAGAGCCTAGGCACATGGACCTGCACTATAGCCCAGGGAGTCCCAGGTGGTTCCACAATCACCAGTCAGAAGACAAAACATGCTCTTTCCTGTCTCCTAGCAACCTGTACTGCACAGCTCTCCTGCTCTGCCTTCTCCCAGCTGATGCCCTTCCCTCCACTTGCAGGGAAGCGTTATGTTTGAGGTGCGC
>NW_025353905.1:0-4435 GCF_016433145.1 Gracilinanus agilis
TATATATATATATATATATATGCTCACACACACATAAACACTGACTCTTGTTTTCTAATCTCATGAGCCCCGTCCCTGATCCCCTTCTCACCCCACACAGAGCCATAGAACCATGGAACCCAGGAGCCCAAAGGAACATTAGACTGCAGCTCCTTCATGTTGATAGCCATTGCTGTGCTCCGCTTTTTCTCTGTATTATCTTGGCTTCTCAGCCAGAAGTCTGAGTGAGGTGTGCAGGCAGTTCTTGCTGTGGTGGGCTTTAAAGAGTCTTGCCCTGAGGTTATTTATCCAGTCTCTGTTGTGTCTACCAGCCAGCCAGGGTATGCCCTCTCTCCATGCCCATGCTCTGTACCCGCTATCCATGCTCCTCACTCCCCAGCCTCAGGCCCCAAGTCTCTCTGCCAAAGCCCTGTGCTGCCTTCAGGACTAAGTCTGTGGTGCCCTCAGCCAGCCACCAAGAATATAGAGACTGCCACAGCCCTCACTCTGAACCTGATGTGGTAGGTGGTATATTTGGGGTGGGGGGGTGATCAGTTCACACTTTCATAGGTCTACTTTCACCCCCTTACACTGTGAAAATGCCCCCAAACTGCCTACCTTCAAGGCTATGCCCTATGGCTGAGCCCCTTCACTCATCTGATTTTGATTTTTGTCCATCTGTGATACTTTGTATTGGTGGCCCTTCCTTCTACTCTGCCACCATCTTAATCCAGAAACTCCCCAAAGGAACATTAGAAATCATCTAGTCCTTTTATAGGCAAAGGAATGGAGGACCAGAGACCATGATTGGCCTAGCACCGCATGAGGAATAAATAGAAATGCCAGGAACCATAATCACAGAATAAGAGAGTCACATAATAATTTAAGAAATGGAAGAGACCTGGTCATCAAGGAAAATTATACCCCCAAACCACTATAACATACCTGTACTTGAAGACATCCAGTAGTGGGGATCCTACCACCACCTCTCGAGGCAGCCCATCCCAATTTAGCCATCTCTAATTGTTTTTTCCCCCTTACATCAACCTAAACTTCTTCTTTGAAATTTCTACCCATTGTGCCTAGTTCCTGACCAAGCAAAAGAAAATTAATTCTTCCTCTATATGATAATCCTTCAAATACTTAACTACAGCTCTCATGCATCTGAGTGTTCTCTTCTTCAGGCTCTGCAGAACAGTTTCTGATTCATTCCATTGATTCTCATATATCATATACTCAAGGTCCTTCACATTTCTGGTTGTCCATCTCTGGATGTTCTCCAGTTTATCAATATCCTCCTAAACTGGGTTGCCCAGAATATAAAGCAATTCTTGCAGATAGATGGTCTGACCAACACAAGGGACAGAAGCATTATCCCATCCTTATTAATAGATACTATGCCTCTCCTATTGCAACTAATCACATTAGCATTGGGAGGTGCTAGATCACTCTAATGATTCATATTGATCTTATAATACATGCAAACCTCCAAAAATTTTGTTACAAAAGCTCATCTGTAGGTATCTTCCCATCTTGGACTTGAGACATTGATTCTTTGAACCCAAGTATAGGAATTTACATTTATTTCATTTAATTCATCTTAACAGATTTAGCTTAAATCTTTACCTCTTTAGCGATTCTAACTCCGACTTGTAGTATATCTCAGTTTTGTGTCAAATGAAAATTCAAATAGCATATGATTTATAATTGTACTAATTCTTTGAAAATTTGTGCAAAAAGCAAAGCATCAACCTCTAGGGCATTCTATCACAGGCCTGCTTTCAATATAACATTGAAAGACTTCCAACTACTCTATGAGTGCAGCCATCAACCAATTCCAAATCCATCTAAGTATACCATAGCTTTGTCCACATTTCTCCATACCTCAAATAAGAATGGCATGATACAATTAGCAAATGTTTTGTCAAATACTAGTTAAATCCCGTCAATCACATTTCCCTGATCTAACAATTTAGTAACTCTGAGAAAAAGACAATAAAGTCAGTTTGGTGGGAACGCTCATAAAAGAACCCATGATCTTCGTCATCAATTTTTTTTAGATTTTCTTTTCTAGATATTCACTAATTTTATTAATGACATGTGTCCCTCCTCCCAGGATTGTGAACTTTCTGCTCATCAAAACCAGCCCATTAGATTGGCTGGAACACTCCAAACAGAGAGACTTTGATTGGTTCCTGAGATGTGGTAGGCTAGCACAGAGGGAAAGGATGTGACATGGAGAAGGAGGACTATAAAAATGAGACCATAGAGGAAACTGGACTCTTCACTGGAGGTCTATGGCAGGGGGTCCTTCTGTGATTCAGCGTTGGTGACTAGGGTGGAAGACACTCTCATGGGCTGGTAAGATTATCATGTCAGGCTAGGAAATATTTTTTTCTGTTTCCTTCCCTCATTTCTTTCTTAGATGATATTTATATTAAAATTAAATTGTTAAAAGCTACTATCATCCTTGTGACTTAAGGGTTAATTATTTTTATAAATGACAACTGCAATAATCTTTTTTAAAATTAATCAGCATATTACATTTGGTATAATATTAGTTTTTAATATTATACATGTTCTAGAATCCCCAAAGTCAAAGAACCCCAGGACTTATATGATTCCAAATCTAGTGTTCTGGGCAAAATACACAAATCAATCTCAGAGTGGCAATGGTAGATCATTTTTGATATTTATCTTTTTTGTGTTTTGTTTTTTCATTTGCCCAGCAAAAATTGAGCATTAGATAGAATTAATCAGATAAAATTTTTCATTGTTGCAGTTTTAGGAGGCAGACAAGGGAGAGGAGGTAGCCTTGTGTTTGGCCATTAAACATCATTTCCCTGCCCAAAGTGTGCCCCAGAAACAAAATGTTCAAGAACTACTTAAAAAAAAAAAAAGAAGAATCCTGACCAAAACAAAAATCCCTTCACTTGAGCCATTTCTACCTATATAAAGCAAAGTGAAAAGTTTTTCAGATGCTTAGTGAATTCAGCCATTGCAGAAATTATTAATCTGGAAAGTTTATACTTCCTTCCCACTCACAACCTCCATCTCTACTAAAAAAAATTATTTGCATAATTGCTTCAATTCCTCATTTCTCTTTGCCTGTTTGATTTAGTCATAAATATCTCGGAAATCTGGCCTCAGGATACAAATATTTGCAAATGCTGAAAGCCATAGTATTTTTTGTTCTTCTCCCTTAGGGGGCTTGGAGAAGTATTAAAAATAACCAAGCAAAATATAATGAACTGGGTTGGGAAAAAATGTTTCATGTTCCTACATTCAATTTCAATAATGAATGCCCTAATATATTTGAAAATGGAGGTAATCCAGTATTTATATTTGTTTTTTGACATTAATGAGCTGACGTCATTGGCTAAGTTCCCCTCTGCTTTTAAGAAAATGTGTGCATTATCTGCAGGAACAAAATTGCAACTAATTGAGTCTTTTATAGAAAAGATAATATAGAATTTCAAAGCCTAACACCATAATTGTTCATTCTGATTATTTCTTAAATGATAAGGTTCTGGGGCTTAACTTCAACTCATATAAAACATTTTCAAACATGAAGAATGGAATAACCCCTTACTGGGTTTAAGTGAGCTACAAAATAAATACTGTACTGTAATTGTCAACACGCATTTCCCCAAAGGAGAGAGATGGAGAGGGGCTCACTTTTTCCAACTTTAATTCATGGAATTAACCCATCAACTGGCAAATGGACACCTTAGTTCATCCAGCATCAGAAACAGACTCAACAATGATCTCAACAGACCACCACCCAAATGATGCTATTGATTATGAGAATTATAAGCTTAGAGGTTTAAGAAGTAAAAGGAATGTCAGTGATTAGAAGACCATAGATCTAAAAGTAAGAAGTGGCTCAAAGAAAATCTAATCTGACCTCATTTTACAGATAAGAAAATGAACCAGACATGAAATGATATGTCCAAGATTATACAGCTATTAAGTGTCTGGGGCAAGACTGGAACCAAATTTTCACTGATTCCAATCTAGTTCTCTCTCCACCAGGCTACACTGGCTCGCCACTCTATAGATGTAGCTTTTAAAAAAATTTTTGTTCAACTAGGCAAGCATGATGATAGAGATAGAGGGTTCCATAGGAGGTCAGAGACCATCTAGTCCAACCACTTCAACTTTCAGATGAGGAAACTGAGGCCACAAGGGTTATAGTTCTTCACTTGGCGGAAAGCAAATTGACTTCTGAGCATAATCAGTTCAGATCTGAAGATGTGCCTCTGAGGAAAACCCAATCCCTAAGAAACTTCTTCTGTAAAGGTGGGAGAGACTGAAGACTTAAATATTCTATAATGACCCGATATTGGGAGGGATGTGACAACTCTTCCAACGCTAACTTTCCTTGCAGAAACAATGCCATATGGATGGCCTGATTTCTTACAGCTCCATGAAAATTACATTTCTTTATGTAGAT
>NW_025353906.1:0-6820 GCF_016433145.1 Gracilinanus agilis
ATATATATATATATATACATATATATCAATATTACTGAGACAAGGAGGGAAATTCTCTGTATAGATGGCTAATCAGGGAATAAGCCAGCACTGATAGCTTGAGGGAAGGCTTTCCTGGTTGGTAATGTGGGTGGTATCCCTGGCTGGGTAAGCACAGACCCTCAGGTAAAAGCCTCTCCCCTGGGTAAAAACGGCACCACAGAGAGTCTTGCTCAGAAATGGAGTCTGACCTAACTCACAGACCCTTGTCCCTCTTTGTCCCTTGAAATAACTTCCTTTATCTGACTGTGAACTGATTTTATTAAGGTATATGAAGATGGGGAGAGGATGGAGGTAATCAAGAAACCCTAAAAACTAAGTCCCATGGAGTCCTTCCCCCTGGCAAGCCCAAAATGGCTGAAACCAGAGGTTCACTTTCCCATCCCCTTAATTCTTATTTCTATCTATTATCTATGCTGCTGGAAATATGGTAGGGTCATTCTGTAAGGCAGGCATGGATTAGAGTCTTCGAGGTCCTCTCCCAGAGTCACAGACCCCTCAAGGATAAAGAGATCTCAGTTGTCTTTAAGTTGATATTAGAAGCTGACAGAAACACCAGCCTTTGAGGTATGATTGTCCAAGAAACCCTTTGGGTTAGCTCTTGATGGGTCACTGGGCAAGCACTCTTCTCCTCTCACTCCGAGATCCCCAATCAAAAGCCCCTAGTTCTGGATTCTTACTTCCCTCAATGCCTTACTCTCCTCCAACCAAGGATTTGTGTCAATCAAGCCAGCTTCAACATTCTAAATAAAAGGTTGCCTTAACTCATTCTGCCTTTACATGTATTAGTCATGTTGTGAAAGAAAACACAGACCTTACCTCCCTAAAAAACAAACTAGCACTAAAAATACAAAGTTTAAAAATATGCTTCACTCTGCATTCATACTTCCATTATTTTTTTCCTCTCGAGATGGAGAGCATTTTTCGCCATTATTCCTTTAGAATTCTCTTGGATCACTGTATTGTTGTGAATTGCAAAGTCATTCCCAGCTGACCACAATATTGCTGTTACTTGAACAGTGTATGCTTTTCTCCTGATTGAGCTCACTTCATTTTTGCATCAGTTCATGCAAGTTTTTCCAGGTTTTTCTGAAACATCCTGCTTGTCATTTTTTCTTTTCTTTTCTTTATTTTTTTCATTCATCCAATTGTAGCTATTTCAAAGGTCATCTGCTTAAAGCTTTTTTGTTTGTTTTTTAACATGTATATGTAATATCAAAGGTAGCTTTGATCTCTTTATTTGAGAACTGCTGGTTCATATCCTTTGACCATTTATCTACTGAGCAATGACATGTGTTCTTATAAATTTGACTTAGTTCTCTGAGTTTATTAGAAATGTAACCTTTATCAGAGAAATTTGCTGTAACATTTTTTTCACATTTTTAGAACTGTGTATTTTCCTCCATCCTGTTATTCCCCCTGTTTATCTTTTTCTCTTTCCCTTTACCCTATCCCTTCTCAAAAGGGTTTTCCTTCTGACTATCACTTCCCTAGTCTGACCTCTCTTCTCTCAGCCCTTTCCCTTCTCTTATACTTTACCCCTCCTAATTCCTGTAGGGTAAGATAGATTTCTATACTCAACTAAGTGTGTATGTTATTCCCTTTAGAGCCATTTCTGTTGATAGTGAGGTTCAAGCTCTGTCTGCTACCCCTCCCCCTTCCTTTCTACTATAAAAGCTCTTTCCTTACTCTTTTATGTGAGATAATTTACTCCATTCAGCCTCCCCCTTCCCTTTTCTCCCAATGCATCCGTCTTTCTCACTCCTTAATTTTTATCATTTTAAATATCATCTTATCATAGCTCACACTCATGGCCTTAGTCCTAATAATGATTAAGTTCTTAGGAGTTTCAAGTATCATCTTTCCATGGAGGGACTTAAGCAGTTTAACCTTGTTGACTCCCGTACAATTTCTCTTTCTTGTAGAAAGGACCATAGGACCTTTCTATCTGATTTGCAGTTGAAACCTCCCACATATTTTGACTCTCTTGTTAGAGCATGAGCTCCACAAGAGTAGGGACTGTCTTTCCTTTCTCTTTTTATCCCCAGTTTAGCACAGTGCTTTGCAAAAAAGAAGCTGCTTAATAAGTACTCTGTTCTTTCCTTCACGTTGCATTAGATTTGCTGGGGACAGCAAATATTAAGTTGGGGAGAGAATGATAATTGAATCAATAAGTCATTCCACCCCACTTGGAATAACTAACAGGATACTCTACTCATGATGCCTTTTTCAGATGAGAACAACTCTATTGAGAAGTAATCAATTGCATTAAATTATTATACACCATATTGTTTCATGTGGCTCTTCTACAAAATAGCAAACCAGTTCAGAACCCCAGATTATTCAAACATCTGATAATGTAGAAGAGACACACTTCCAGCTAAGGTCTTGAGAATGAATGTTTGGGGGCCAGAAAGGTGTAAAAATATACAGACTATAAAAATATATGTATATATTGAAGAGGGTTTGATGTTAGAAAGAGTAAGAGACCTGGTGTGAATGTCAACTCCCCTCTTAAACTCTATTTTGACTAAAGACCACAGAGGAGGTTTCTCTGGAATGGTGGACATCCAGAGAAAAGGAGCCAGCCCTGGATGCTGAAGGGAAGGCTTTCCTATTTGGAGAGGTGGGTGGTAACGCTGGTTGATCAAGCACGGACCCTTTCCCTACAGAAGCCTCCCCATGGCCAATGTCAGCACTGCAGAGGGTCTCGCTCAAAATGGAGTCTGAGCCAAGCAGCTGCTCAAACCCGTTTTCCCCTCTTTGCCTATACTTCTCCTTGATCTGACTGTAAATTGGTTTATTTTGTAAATGAACAAGGTAGCTGGAGAAGGGAGAGGATAGAGGAATCCCGGGGGATAGGTTTGAGAGAAGAGGAGACCCTATTTGGGATTTCTTGTCTTCTTCACCTGAGCCAAGGTGGCTCCGCTCCAACTTGACTGTCCTCTTCTTATCTCATTAAAGTCTCTCTCCTACCTTAATCAGTGGCAAGTGTCCTTCTTGGGAAGGTCAAGGGAAGGAAAGGATCTTCGGGGTGACCCCCTGAAGTAAGGGATCAGCCCCTTCTCAGCAGCTGTAGTTTTTCGTTATTCCTCTAATGGAGGCTCTCCAACTACAGGAACCTTCTTTCTCTTCTGGGCAAGGGAAAATGGAGGCCAGGCTTTTCCACAGGTGGGAATCTAGAGCTCCAAGACTTTGCTCCTCACTTGACAGAGTTCAGAGGCAAAGACCTTCAGTTAACAGTTTTTCCCATCATCCTCTTCTCTCACTCCAACTATCACCATCCCTGGGGTCACATTCCAATGGCTGTCTGCATCCATCTCAGTAGGCCAAAATGCCAAAAGCTTGATTCAGTTTTCCTTTCCACAAGGGGAACCTCTGTCCTTTCCCCCTTCTTAACCATATGGTTAAGTTCACTAGTGGACCTAGTAAACTTTGTAAGGTTGGAGGATTTTGGCTTTTCCTTACAGTGTCCCCAGAATAGCAGTGACCAGTAGGAGGGTTTGTATTGGGAGCTAAGGGCAAATTAGATACATTATTGAATAAAGGCAATTTTAGGAGTCTGCAAAGAAACCAATAGAAAACTTAGAGGAATCTCATGAATACTCCATTAAAGTAAGAAAAGCCTACCATCAGCCAGGATCTCTATTAGCCCTTTATCAACTGCATCCTTTTTAAATTTTTTTTAACCCTTACCTTCCATCTTAGAATCAATACTGGATATTGGTTCCAAGGCAGAAGAGCAGTAAGGACTAAATAGGAATGAAGTAACATGTCTACAGTTACACAACTAGGAAGTGTCTGAATTCAAATTTGAACCCAGATCTTTTCTACCTCCCCCTGCCCCACATGGATTCTTTAAACTATAACTTACTTTTCCCAAAATTCAGTATGTATTTATAGGAGAATGTATTCCGAGTTTGGGCTTATTTTTGTATCAATTCTTTTTATCATGCCACACTAATAAAATATATATTTTAAAAGATAATTAAGTCTTGATAGCTAATTAATATCCATAGGGAGAAACACAGTGGTTGGGGTTTATAAGCTACTATATAAGAAAGACACTTTTACCCTGTCATGATTCTTTAGATTTCTGAGGGGAGAAGTAATGGTCAGCCTCTGAGTACCCAGCTTGTCAGTGGGAATTGGAGTTTGGGATAGTAGTATCACTATTTAAATATAACCAAAGTAACTTTCTAACAAGGTGAAGTATTGTGAGATTAAATGGGAAGATTGTGTCTGGTTGGGAGGATCAGGAACACATGGTCTACGTTTTTCTTTTATAGATGAAGGCATTTCGGCCTACATGTAGATTAAACTTTTTATTTATAGAAAATACCTGACCAGTTAGAGTCATATAAGCAAGGAGATTTCCCTGAGCCCCCCTTGTAGCCATTTGTGCTAAATGGATTCTCATGCTAATAAGATTATCAAAAGGCAGTTGACCATGGTATGCTCTAGATTGAAAAGCAAGCTATTTATCAACTGTGACCAAGGAAAAGCCCCAGCTTCAAGCCACAAGGCATATTGTCTCCTCTATGACATTTTAATATGTTAGAGCTTTTGTTTGAAAAATGCAGTAGAAAAAAATCAGTTGTGAGCAATGACAATTTATTTGTGCAAAGGAATGACAGCAAGATGGAACACTTGCCAAATTCTAGTATGAGGCGTCACAGTAATATCAATACTATTGATAAAATGGAAAAAGTGATCAATATAGTGCAATATTATTGATTTTTTATGACATAACTTCTATCTCCTTTGAAGATTGTGGTCACCCTTGCCCCCCAACCTAAGCTCATGTAATAGTTATAAATAAAACAAAATAAATGTTTAGCAGACAGCTACCCAGCCAAGCTTAGCAGTGTAATAAAAAATAAAGAGCTTGGATAGCAAAATTGTTGGTTCACAGCGTTAAGAATATTGAGTTGACCTTCTGTGTTCACAGATACATGCTGTAAATCATTTCAGATATAGAAATGCATTAGAGTGACAAATGTTTCCTTGTCAATGTAATAGGCAGGAAACATAGGTAAAATCTGAGAGAAGTCAGTGGACTGTTTCTGACTGATTCAATATGTGCTTGTGATTGTTTGGCTTAGCAAATGCTAGTATGTCAGTAGCATGTCAAAGAAGATAATTAGTTCCAGTGAATTTTGTTAGCCAGAATAACTCAGCATAATCATGTCAGAATATATCATCTTTCTCTTGCCATTTGATGTATTAATTGCATCCAAAAAGTTGCCTTTGGTTGTTTTCAGAGAAGACGTACCATGTAGATACCAGTTTTGCCCCAAATCCCTAAAATGTTATGTAATATAATGTTGGTCTTGAATAAAAATAATTTCTTTTAGATTTTGAACTTCGTCAATATATGGGTTCAGGGTTAAGATAAAATTGACTTTTAAAATACAGAATAAACTAAATATGAAAGTTTAACATAATGAAAATTTAGCCTTAATGAAAATGGTTTAGACTTGTATAAGTTCTTTAAGAGCCTTAAAAAAAAAAGTTGTTCATTATATACAGGGCATTTTTAGTTCATGAATAGAATTGATGACTGAATTTCAATTTTAGCATTCAAAATTAGTAACACATTTTATGGAAGGTAACTGACTTGCATATCTGCTTCTGTATTCTAGAAATAACTCTTGAAGGATTCAAAATTATTTTTAAAATTGAGCATATTATGTTATATTAGCAAACTATTATTACTGACATCCAAATCTGTTTTTATACACTATTATTACTGACTAAATAGAGGGAATTTTTAAAATGTGATGTTTATAGGATTATAACATTGGTATCCCGTGTTCAGTAGAAAAATGTATATATAGGCATGTGTATAACATATGTATGTATATAAATTTATACTTATACATGCATACCTATGTCAAATATATATGTACACACATATATATAGTATGTTTACTGATTAACACAGAAAATATAATTAGATATACGTTTATATGAATTTAACAATAGAAACATATCCTAATAACAGTAGTGCTCTGTATTTATGGAGGGATACGTTTGGAGACCTACTACTGAAGACTGAAATGCTGGATATAAGTAATTACTTGCTGACCTCATATATGTGCTTTCTCTTCTTGTTCCTGTCCCTCAACTCGGTTTTCCCTGCCCCCTCCCCCCCAAAAAAAACTCAAAAAAAAGTGAAAGTGAAAAGAGAATAGGGGTAGAGATAAGGATGGGCATAGCGCATCCTTGCTGCTGGTGATTCTCCAGCACTTTTTGAAACCACAAGTGGACCTCCAGCATTTCATGACTGATCATTGATAACTGAAACTGTGGAAAGCGAGACTACAGAAAAAGAGGTCTTAATCTATTGATTTTTAGACCGGCCATTTGTGTTTACAGTGATCTCTCACCTATCTGGAGTGTTCCAGAGACCCCTGTGATTGGCGAAAATCTGCAAAGTAATGGCATTATATTTATTTTACCATTTATATATATTTTAAGGCTTTATAAACCCTTCCCACTGCCCTATAAACCTTTTCCACACTCTTATAAACACTGGGCCAATCAGCGCCCAGTTGTGGTTGGTCGCCTTCATTCCATCAGCCAATAGCGTGCCGTGTACAATCTCATGTTGGCAAACTTGAGCAAGAAGTAGTGATGCACAACATTTCCATTGTGTAGAGTATGGTATTCATCCACAAAATCCGACAATACAGTGAAAATTCCATGATATAGAATCATATATATATATATATATATATATATATATACACACACACACACACACACATATATATAT
>NW_025353907.1:0-11675 GCF_016433145.1 Gracilinanus agilis
ATATGTTCCTTCTGACAGGGTTCATAGATGGAGTTTTATTAGGCAAAGCTTAAGAGTGGTTCTATTACATCTTGATTTTCCAAAAAGAATAGAGTAAGGAAAGGGAAGGAAAGTTAGGAAAAATTATCTCATAATCAAGGTGTGAAAGTAGATATCTATACAAACTAGTAGGGAAGTTTGGAAGGAGCAGTTGAAATGCCAACCTCACTCTTCTGAACTGGTCAAAAAAAGAGGAATACACATACTCACCCAGAGTTGGGTAAAAAAATGTATATATTTCACTCAATAGGGAAATAATAGAGAAAGGTGAGAAGGAAAGAGGGTATTAGGGGAGAAGGTACATTAAGAGAAAGGTTAGATCTAAGCAAAACAAACTCTAAAAATGTACAAAAATAGTTATATCTATTTTTGAGGTTGCAAAGATTAGGAATTTAAGGGGGTGCCCATAAATTGAGGAATGGATGAACAAGGCATGGTATATAAATGTAGTAGAATACTATTGTGCTGAAGTAAATGAGGGAGACAACTAGGTGGCTTTGTAGATCGAGCACTGAACCAGGAGTTAAGAAAACCTGAATTGAAATGTGGTTCCTGGTACTGACTAGCTGTCTGATCCTGGGTAAATCACTTAACTTCGGATTGCCTTAATCCACTAGAGAAGGAAATGGCAAATCATTCCAGTATCCTTGCAAAGATAACCCCATGGAGAGAACTGGATGCCACTGAATGAATGAACAACAAAATGAGGAAATCAGAGAGTTTCCGAGAAATCTGGAAAGATTTGTATACACTGATGCAAAGTGAAATGAACAGAACCAGAACAACAATTTATATAATGCCAACAACATTGTAAGGGCAAACAATGTTGATAGAATTAGGATCTCTGATCAATGTAAAGACCAACCACAATTCTAAGGGACTTTAATGAATTATGTTACCCTATTCCTGATGGCAAGGTAAAGAAGTCACAATACAGAACAAGACATTTTTTAGACATGGTCAACGTGGAAATTTGTTTCAATTGATTATACATGTTTATAATATATTTTCTTCTTTTGTTTTCACTTAGAAGTGATAGAGTTGGGGGTAGGAAGCTTTTAGCAGGCAGGTTTTTGCTCACCAAAAGAAACAAAATATGATTTTTTTAAAGCAAACAAAAAGAATGATGGCCAACCTATGTGATCCATTAGTATCTCCAAAAAGTCAAAAAACCATGTTAAGTATCATCATTTATGTTTGTAACTCTTCTTTTGAGAAGCAGCTGATGGTACAGTGGATAAAGCAATGGGCCTTGAATGAAGATTTGAATTAAAATCTGATCTCTGACACTTACTAGCTATGCAACCCTGGGTAAGCCACTTAGTTATTATTTATTATTTATTATATTATAATCATATTAATATAAATAATTAATTAATAGCTATCTGCCAATGGTTCTCAATTACAAGGTAGGGGTCCTAATGACTGGAAGAGCCATCACAGATAGAAAATTCCTACCTGCTACCTCCTACCAGGGTTCTTATTAGGATCAAATGAGGTAATATGTGAGATCATAACAAAAGAGATAAACCATTTAGGACAAAGTCTAGCATATAGTAAGTTCTTAATAAGTGCTTGTTTCCCTCCTTTATTTCCACAAAGGTAGCATAAAAGACTTTGTTGAGTACTTTGCTAAAATTTTGGCCCTGTTTATTCCAAGAATAAAGGTCACAGTGAGGGTAAAGAACATATATGAAAAGAGTAAAAAAGTGGAGGGACAGAAGAATAAGATATTAGGGTTGGAAAGAAAGATTTAGGATCACAGTCTGAGAGGTAGAAGTTTTAAGTGCTGCTAAGGGATAAGGGGTGACTTCCATAATGGGAATTGGAAACAGGGAAATGATAGATTGTATGAATTCTTTAGTTTAGATTAACTCTGCAGACAGGGTGTAAAAGGAAGTAGAAGACTATTTCTTGAAATCCTCAGGATTACAACAGGGGGAGAATTGGAGAAAAACACCAAGCTACAGATTCTTTGAGTTGGAAGAGATATTTAATGGATATATCTACCATAGAGGTTTGGTCTCATGATCCCCTTACACTCTTAAAAAACATTGAGGAACCCTACCCACAAAGAGCTTTTATTTTGTACTTATTGATAGTTGCCATTTAAACATCTTCGTATTATTAAGAAAATAGTACTTGTAGATCCTTTCAAAGGGTCTTAGGAACCTGTAGGACCTCTAATATCAAACTTTGAAACTACTAATCTATGACATTCCCCAATCTACCAGGCAAGTAACATGATAAAAAAGGGAAATGAGATTAATCTGTTTTCCAGTCCATTTCAGCCAATTTAAGGAGACTTAGGGGCCTTTTTATAGAAGCAGCAGACCAGCCAATAAGCCAGTAATGATGAAACAATGGACCTTTATTACTGGTATATTTTAACTCACACAAATGAAGGTTTGAAACTTAAGGAGACACCAGGGAAAGGGAATACAGAAGGGGAGGCAGGGGCAACAAGGATAGACATAACTAACCATAGTGACTACAATGGTCTTTGGGTCATGGCAGGAAAAGGAAGTAAATTCAATCATATTCCTATAGAGAAGCTTCCCTTGGTCTTGGTATATCCATCTTAAGATTCCCAGTTCCTTTTCTTAATCCACTCTGGGAGATATATTGAACCTTATCTCCTGCAGGAGGGCAGTATACTGACCAACCACCCACACCAGGGTTGGGGTCAATACCTCCAGGATAAGGATAGCCAGAAATATGTTGTTTCTTTGCAAATATACTATGGTAAGGCATTATACAAGGAATCTTAGGGAAGCCTCTACTTTATCAAAAGGGAAACAGTGCAGGACTATGAGTATTGTAGGGAGGAACAGGATTTCACCAAGGTACATATAATTGGTTTCCTACTTCTGATGTCACAGATTGGAAGCCCCCTAATTAATGAGGCTGCATAGGACATGAAAGTTGCCATATGAAAGGTTCCAAGTCTAGAAGATTGCACAAAAGGGTGAGAGTACCAGGTAGGATTGCTAGGAGCTGAGGAATGAATAGCTAGTAAAATATGGGAAATGCTGTAGCTATATTCCTCTGAGCTCACTTCCAGATCTTAGGTTCTGTGATTTTTGCTCTTGATTCATAGTTTTTCTCCATCCCTTCCCTTGTTTAAGGAGGCAGGCATGTTTTTCTCCCCCTTTGACTGCTATATTGATAGTACTTAATGAAGCTACACTAGCTCTTGGTGATTATTGAGTTCCTTCTTAAATGCTCACAAATCATTCCTTTAATGATATATACTAGAAGGGCAGCTAGATGGCTCACTGGAGAACCAGGTCCAGGGTTCAAATCTGGTCTCAGACACTTTCTAGCTATGTCTCCTTGGGAAAGTCACTTAACCCCCATCACCTAGCCCTTACCACTCTTTTGCCTTAGAACTAAATCAAAGTACTCATTCTAAGCTGGAAGGTAAGCATTTTTTTAATAATATATGCTAGAAAATTTTCAAGAGACAGAGTAAAATTCACTTGATCATAGCAATATAAAGTCAATGCTATGAACTCAACCAATATATCTCTTCCTATAATATCTCTATGGTGGATTAACAATTTACATTATAAAAATGATGTTTGGAGATCAAAATATTATCCTATTCTTAATGTCATCTCCTTCACTCTCAATAGTGGACAGTGACTTTTACTTTCTGAAGGGGTCAGAAAGCAAAACACAGAAGTTCCTTCAAATTTTTTTTTCATTTTTTAAACCCTTATCTTCTGTCTTAGAATCAATATTAAATATTAGTCCCAAGGAAGAACAGTGGTAAAGGCTGGGCAATTGGGATTAAGGGACTTGCCCATAGATACACAGGCAGGAAGAGTCTGAGGTAAGACTTGAACGCATGCCTTCCTATCTCTAGACCTGAATCTCTATCCACTAAGCCACCTAGCTGCCTCTTAACTTAATTTATTAAGATCTCAAAACTTCTTAATGTCTTCATCATCAAGTCTCATCTCTTTTCTTCCCATTTGAACCTCCTCAAGACCTTCTGGGACTTTCTTCCTCCCTTCTATTCCCACTATATCTATCCTAGCTAGGGATCTATTATGTGGACTGAAATAGTATGCTTCTACTTGATCTCCTTTTAACCAAGAGGAACTAGGAAGCTATGGAAGACTTTTGAGCAGCAGCAGAGGGATGGGATAAAACTTTTGCATTGCAAAAACTAATGCTTTGCCTATGATTAGGATGGGTTACAAGCTGGGTAAACTGAAGACCAGAAGACCTCTTTATTGTATAGATAAATAAAATGAGACCTATGGAAGACCAGTGACTTTTGTTTTTTCCCTAGTCCCCTAGAGTACTAAGCATCAGAGGCAGGATTTGAACCTGAGACTCCTGGTTCCAGAGCCAATATTCTTTTCAATGTGCCATTGTCTCTAAATTAAACTGAATTGTGTTAAAAACATATCTCTTTACTTGCTTATGTTTAAATGTTATAAAATGTCATTGAAGTTGCTTGACTTTCTTAATTTGTTGTTTTCCAAAGAACATCATCAGTTCTGCAAAGGGTAAGAAGAAGTAATAAGATTTCCAAAGATCCCCTTGTGATAAAGACATGAACAATGGATGGTTCATAGATGGAAAGGAGTTGCTCCACTGAAGGGTCATTGAATTAAAACAGTGAGCAACAGCAATTGGATAGAGTCAGAGGACATGGTTTCATGTAAGGGAGCTATTTATTGCCTTATGAGGCAGCACAGTGGAAAAACCTAGGTCTTAGGTCATTGGGGATTGAGTTCAAATTCAGCCTCAGACACTTACTAGGTGTGTGATTATAGGTAAATCACTTAACTTCTGCCTGCCTCAGTTTCCTCAACTATAAAATGAAGATAATAACTGTACCTACCTCCAAAGGTTGTTGTAAATTACATCAATAATCTGTAAAGTACTTAGCAGAGTGCCTGGCACGTAGTAGGGGATAAATAAATGCATGTTTCCTTCCTTGCCTTCCTTATGGCTTTGATAAATTCACAGCCTTTATGAACCTTAGTTTCCTTATCTGTAGAGGGATGGGAGGTGGAATTTGACTCAATACGATCTTTGTGGTTCCTTCTAGCTCTCAGGACTATATCTTAATCTATATAAATCATTTCCTGGACACGATGACATAGATTAATCAAAGTCTAAAATTCTGGTATGGACTGGATTTTAATTGGACATAGAATCTCATAATTTTGCTTTAACATTCAAAAGAACATAGTTGGAGGGGGCAGGATATGAAGAAAGAGTGAGCTGCCCCCAAATATAGCTTAGAAATGATGAACTAGGGACAAAGCCAAATGATTTCCCAGAAATAAGACTCCAAAGGCATCTAAATCTGATTTGTACTCCGGTAGTATAAAGGTATTGGAACAAATTTTGTGTTAAAACAATGAACTAAATCCATTTTCAAGGCCTAGGCTTTATTTGTCAAATTATGCCATGGAGTAAAAGTTTACTGCCAGTGACACAGAAACAGAGAGTGCATATGAGAAACATGGTTAGAAAATCCTAGGTGGCTCCACTGCAGGGTCATAATTAAATTTTATAAATTAGCAATAAGAAAGAAAAAGCATTATGTTCAGAAAAGATGCCCAATAACAGTTCAGGTCGGGCTCAGTCCTTGAAATTTCTCATGGTGGTCTAAACAATATTCTGTTGTAATACCTCAATTAAGCAAGCCTTGGGGAACAAGGTTTCTTTATAATGAAGCCTGCCATGTTAAAAAGACAAACCAAGGAAACTTCATAAATCATGGGAAGCAGAGCTCCTTGCATTTGTAGTTACCTGTGACAAAACTACTTTTACTTGATTTCTATGTACTTTGGCTCCATCAGAGCTCTAAGTAGCCAGGGTAACTGAAGCTTTGAACCAAGGTGCCAGCATGTAAGGGGGTATTTCCTTGTGTCCATCTTTTTGGTATATGATTCTGCTCCCTTACCTTGCCCTAGAACACCTGCTCCCCCTAAGGACCCCAAAGCTGTGGTGCCTTCTCCTAGAACCTGCCTTCCACCATTATTCTTTCTTCTTCATCCCCCACATACTCACACATATAACAAAGGCATGTGTGCATCTATACATGCACATAAACATATTCTCTTTCCAGTAAATTCCTCTCTCCCCACTCATTTCTTCCAAGATTTGACTGATCATTGACCAGCAGTCCTGACAGGGGATATTAACAGCCCCCTTTTCCAGGGCAACTTTTAGCCTGAGTGGACTTTACTCCCTACTTCTTCAAATGAATTTATATCAGGTGCCTACATTTGTAATTATGACTGTATCCTTACAAAGATTTGCTGAATGTACCTTGGGCAAAAATTATGCTTCCTGGGGATTTATCTTCTTTGTTCCAAGTCATTCCATTTTGCCCTTCATTGGAGATTCCTTCCCTCTACATTCAGCATCTAGCGTCCCTTCCTGCACTTTTGCCTCTTTCCCCTTACAAAATGGAAAAGCAATATATTCTACATCCATTGAAGAACAGAGGATCTTCCCCTTCAGTCAATGTAATTTCTTTAGTAAAATTGTCATGTATTTATTGGTTGTTGCTCTTCATACTAAAAGAGGACCCAAAAGAAATCACTAGTGATATCTTTGGACTGATGCATAAATTGGATTTAGATGAGGCAAAGATGGACAAGTGATCAGCTTCACTCTCTTTTCCAGAGTCATTGAAGTCCAGTGGCAACACAAAAGTCAAGATCACTGCTGATGGCTTGGGATGCAGTGCATAATCACCTTGACTTCTTCAGTGTCTAACCAAGCTCTAAACACTCCAAAGTGCCTACTTCTGCCATCTTCATGGAACATGGAACATTTGGAACAAATTATTCTCATTTGTTCATTCCACTGAAGGAAATCTTTACGTGATTGGGATAGACATCATCCTAACTCATCAGTGGGTTGATCACATCTCTCAAAGTACACGGTGAAAAATATTTTAAGAAGCGTGATAATAGAGTATTGTACTTGGAGTCACAATGACCCGAATTTGAATCTAGGCTCAGGCACTTACTAGCTTATGGGATGCTAGGCAAGTCACAACCTCTCTCAGCCTCAATTTCTTTATCTGTAAAATGAGGGCAATAATAATACCTACATCACAGAGTTGTACAGAAGATCAAATGAGAAAATATATATAAAGCTCTATGCAAACCTCAAAGTGCTAAAAAATGCCAGTAATTACTATTATACAGAATATTAAAATCTATATGATCAGTGCATAGGTCAAGAATCTATGAATGAGAGAGTCCTCAGTGCCCCCATTTAGTTCTAAACTCATTGATAATTATACTTGAAATTATTGTATCTTTAAGCTAAAGGAGACTTGAAGAGGTCATGTAGTCAATTTTCCCAACCATAGGACCTGAAACAATTTGAAGCCACTTTTATTGTGAGCAAAATTTTTACTATCAAAGGATCTTACCTCCTCAAACCTATTAACTTAAAAAATATATGAGTCCTCTTCTTATTTGTGTCTTGCTTCTCCATGCCCAAATCCTCCTACCATCTGGATCTGATTCCATCCTTTAGCACCTGCAAGATCCACTACACTGAAGTTTGGCCAGGCAGAGCCCTCTCATCATAGGATACCTAGATATGTTATCAGGCCCCTGGAATTCAATTCGATAAACATTTTTTGGGCATATATGATGTGCAAGATTCTGTGACAGGTTCTGAAGATATATAGACAAAAATGAAATAAAAACAAAAACAAAACCTTTTGGGAACTTACGTTCAATGGAGGAGATGTAAGAAGAAGTAAATACAAAGTTATCTGAGGAAGAAGAAAGCATTAACAGTTGGACATATCAGGGAAGGCTTCTTGAAAGAAGGATAAACTTAGCTGAGCCCTGAAGGAAGATAAGGATTTGGAGAGGCAGAGATGAGTAGGAAGCACACTCCAAGCATGGAATTCAAAGAGATAAAAGAAAAATAGAAGGGTCTTAATGTGTCAAAAATATTGTTAGATGATATTTTTGTGGAGGCAAAGCACTAGAAACTATGGGAACATCCATCAATTGGGGAATGGCATATGAAGGTAAAGGAATTCCGTTTGGTTATGAGAAACAATAGGATATGAGAAGCTCTTGAAGATTTTTATGAACACTTACAGAATGAAGAAAGCAATACCAAATAAACAATTTATGATCTAATATCAACATTGTAAAAACAATTTAAGGATCTTTGAAAGACTTAAGCTCTTTGATAACTCAGTGATCAATTATAGATTGCAGAAGTCTTGATGATGAAACTGGATATTGTCTATCCACTGATAAAGAGGATGTGGACTAAATATGAAGAATGAGATACACATTTTTTGGATGTCGTCACTATGGAAATTTGTTTTACTTGAGTAGACATAATTTTACAAAGATTTGGGTTTTTTTTTCTTTTCTTTTTTTCCAGGGTGGGGGTGGGGGAAGATGGGAAGGAGAGAGAATAAATGCTTATTCAGTTGTTTTTTTTAATTTCAAGATTAAAAAAAAATTAGAGGCAGGATATGTTATGTCAAGCCAGAATTTCAGGAGATGAAGGATGAAAGAGAGTAACAGTCTACTTCTGCTTTCATTATACTCCTAGTTAGCAAGGGAGAAGATTGTTAGAGAATGAATATAAGAAAAGAAAAGTAGAACCAATAAGAAAGTGAAGGAAATCATCTAGTTGACTTGGAGAGGGTTTGAATTAATAAAATAGATCAAAAATTAGATTTAAGGAAGAGAAATTTGTACAGATTTAGAAGAAATTGAAGAATATTTGAGAAAAATAATCACTAGGCCCAAATAATAGTATCTATTTTACTTTCACATTATAAAAGAAAAACAAGATGAATATTAAGAGATTAAAGAATTAAATTAGTCAAAGATTAAAGGGAGTGAACTTGTTGAGAAAGGCTCAAGAAGAATAAAAAAGAAGTTAGTTGAGAAAAGGAGGAAAGGTAAATAGAACAAGAAGGAGGTTAAGTAAATTGATAAAATTGATTGATTTGGTTGGAGTCAAAAAGTAAAAAGTTTTAACGCTAGAATTTATGATTGGCTGTAAAAAGGTTTAATCAGATGTTCAGGGTTGACTGTTAATACCAACAACTTGTTATAAATCAAATCAATAATTATTCATTAAGTGCCTGTATGTACATGGCACAGTACCGTGTTTTGGAGACACAAGGAAAGGTAAAAATAGTCCCTGTTCTCAAGGAACTTACAGTCTAAAGCAATAGTGTTCAACAATTAGTAAGGGAAGTTGTAAAGGGATTTAAGTGTTCGTTTGTGTTTCTACAAATTAAGTGACTCTGTGTTACAAGTATAGGCTCATCTCCCTCAGAGAGGAAAAGGTGAAGGACATAGAAGAATGCTTCTCTATGTTCTAAATATTAGGGAGTATGAAGGGTTCCTAAAAGGAGAAGCGAGAAACTTGCAACTTCCTGGTTAAGATGGAGGCAGAGTAAAAAGCAGCTGCTTAACCTCTCCTAACTGAAACATACAGGACTCCTCAAGAAGACATAAAAACAAATCCAGAGGAACGAAGGGACCCCACAACAGGGCGCAACATTGGAGGCATGTGGAATCGGGGCATTTCCATGCTATAAAGGGGTGAAACAGCTCTCACTAAAACATGAGCTGAGCAACCCCCTCCCCCATCCCACACCACCTACAGTGTCAAAGCCAGCACACAAGAGTAAGAGCAAGTTTGGGGCACAGATTAAGTCTTTGGCAGCTACCTGAGGTCACCAGGGCCTGCTCCTGAGAGCAGCAAGACTTAAGACCCCAAGAGGCTAAAGAACGTGCACGGACTTTGAACGCAGACCCTGAGAGCAGGCACGAGTGAGGGTGAGGATGCAAGCCCAGACATGAATCCTGAGCACAGGCGAGGACTCGGATCTTGAGCTCAGGCATGGATCTTGAGTGGGGACCCAGTGCAAAAGGGGTTCACAACTGTGGAAGCAATGTCCTGAGACTGTTAAAGGAGCCTCGGGCAGATGAACAAGTAAGGGGACCACCAGAAGGCTTGAACCTGAGAACAACTGAGTCCTCAGAAGCCTAAAGAGTTCAGACAGATCCTGAGTGTGAGGATAAACCTGAGAGGGTGCAGGGCTAACAATGGCAAGCCAGAGACAAGAACCCCAAAAGAGAAAGATCATCAAGAAGAAATCTGTTAACACTCGACAACTTTTACACAGATAAAATCCAGACAAAAGAGCAAACAGCAGAGGAGAATAAATAAGTAATCATATCCAAACCTTCCCAAAATAATGAAGACTAGCCACAAGCTATTGAAGAGTTCAAATATGAGATGATGAGAAAGATGGAAGAGATTTGGTGAGAGAAGTGGGAAATAGCACAAAAGGAAATTAACAGGTTAGAAGACAGAAACTCCCAATTGGAGAAAGATGCCCAAAAATCAAACAAAATGGTAAGCAAATTGGACACTAAAATCTGGCAAGAAAATAACAGTTTTTTGCAATTGGAAAGTGAGGCTCAGAAATCAAATGAACTGATAAGCAAATTGAACACCAGAAATGACCAGATTGAAAAGGAAAACCAAAAGATTATAGCGAAAAACCAGTCCCTAAAGGCTAGAATTGAGCAATTAGAAGCTAATGATCTCTCAAGACAGCAAGAACAAATAAAATAAAGTCAAAATACTGATAAAATAGAAGGAAACATGAAATATCTCAATGAGAAAGTGACAGACCAAGAAAACAGATATAGAAGAAACAATCTGAGAATCATTGGACTTCCTGAAAAAGCAGAAATTAATAGAAATTTGGACTCCATACTAAAAGAAATTATTCAGCAAAATTGCCCTGAAGTTCTACAACAAGAGGGCAATATTGACATTGAAAGGATCCATAGATCACCCTCTACACTAGACCCAGAAAAGACAACCCCCAGGAATATTATAGCCAAATTCAAGAGCTTCCAAGTAAAAGAAAAAAATTTTACAAGAAGCCAGAAAGAGACAATTCAGATATCAAGGAGCAACAATCAGGATCACACAGGATCTGGCAGCCTCCACACTAAAAGACTGCAAGGCTTGGACTATGATCTTCAGAAAGACAAGCGAACTGGGTTACAACCAAGGATCACCTACCCATCAAAACTAACAATATACTTACAAGGAAAAGTTTGGGCATTCAACAAGATAGAAGATTTCCAAGTATTTGCACAGAAAAGACCAGATCTAAATGGAAAGTTCGATATCCAACCACAAAAATCAAGAGAAACAGGAAAAGGTAAATAAGAAACAGAGGGGAAGGAAAGAAAACTCATATTTTTTAAATTTGCCTCTTTAAGGGCTTCAATATGATCTAATTATTGGTATTCCTATGGGGAGAAATGTTATGTATAATTCCCTGTAAGGAACTCTATTCACTATTATAGTATTCACTATTATAGTAATTAGAAGATTTATTCATAGAGAGAGTTTGGAATACTAAATGGTCTAATATGATATGGGGGTGGGAAAGAGGGGGATGAATAGTACGGGACACCAAGAGAAACTTGAGTGAATAAGAAAACAGTATACTCTATTACACACAAAGGCGGCATGGGAAGGGGAAAGGATGAATACTATTATAAGAAGGAAAGGAAGAGAGCATTAAGAGGCAATATTTAAACCTTACTCTCAGTGTAATTAAC
>NW_025353908.1:0-2275 GCF_016433145.1 Gracilinanus agilis
GCAGATGGGGACCACTAAAGATATCCTTGGCTGAAAGAGAAATTCTGAGCTTGTGGCTGTCTTTCCTTCAAGGAAAAGAAGTGCTGCTGTCAATATATAAGTCAAATTAACTTAATCTCTAGATCTAGAAAGGAAAAAAAAATTACAAAAGACTGAAACCAAGGTTCTTAACTTGAGCTCTGATTTGGTAACAAGATAATTCATTCTTTCAATATAATTCATTTCCCCTGTAATTCTAGGTGTTATATTTTATGCATCTAAAAACAATTTTCTGAGAAGAAACCCAGGGACTTCATCAAATTGCCAGTAGGGTCCATAGCATACTCATGTAAGCAAGCATATGTGCACGCACGCGCGCGCACACACACACATAGAGACACACAGAGTTAAGAGCTGAACTAAGCTTATTGGAAATGATTTTTTAAACCTGACATTTATTTTCAACAGCAATTTTAAAAATCCTGAAAAACAGAAATCCACTTAAAAAAATTGGCTAAATTTTAATATAAACAATCAATCAACTAGAATTTATTAAGTGACTCTTGTGTGCAAAGCGCTTGGCAACAGGTAAAAAGATAAAAGGAAATGCTAAGAAGCAAAACTAATTGACACTTTTAATCTAAAGTTATGTCCAAATCCTAATCTTTCAATGCCTCCACAGTTAAGAAACTTTTCCCAATTTGAAAAAGTTTGAGTGTGAATTCTTTCTCTTTATTCAAAATAATCCCCAGAGCTAGCTAACCTCCACCACCAAGACCACCAACAACACCTCAAATCAAAAAGACAGAAATATACTAGGAAAAGAAAGTGAAGATAGAGGAAACTAGGAGACAAGAAGCAATTCTCTGAAAATAAAAGAATAAAAGAGAAAAAGACAAGGAAGAAAGAGTGGCATGAGGAAAGCCATCAGGAGGTTTTTCTCTTAGGAGATAAGAAGCATATCTTTTCATTTCATGCAGCACAATTAATGACTTACCGGCTTAGGCATTTAGCAGGCCTGAGGCACAGATCTGAGTCTCCCAGCTCCCACCCCTCCCCTTTCCCTAAAGTCCAAGGATTTCTTAATTTCTGTTCTGTCAGGTCCACAGCCTCAAATAAAAGATTAGGCACTTGGTGAACCTGTCTCTCCCAAAATTACATTATCAAATAGGCTACAGTGTCGCAGTTTAAGATGAAAAAAGAAAAAAAAGGAGAGAGAAAAAAAAAGATCCTGGGTTCAATTAGCTTCTTTCTGTTCCCTGACTGATTCCCCAGTTACTTGCTTGCTAACTGCATAACTTGTAAGAAAGGCATAAGTCATCAGCTCTAAGCAAATCTTCTATTCACCACAAGGAAAAAAGGGAGTGTTGTAGATGGCAAACAATCCCTGTTTTCACTGACGAAGGCTCAATGACCTCTTGCTGGCCTCCAGTTCCTTAATTACTGTCTATGGAATTTCAGTAAAAGAAAAGAAGAAGAAATAGAGAATGTGTGCAGATCCAGGATTAGGCCTGACTCTTTAAAAAAAAAAAAAAGGCTCTAAGGCCCCAGCATAGAGGAAATATAGCCCAGCTTTAAAAAAAGACCCCTTTTCCAACATTCTCCCAAAGAATCCCCCTACAAGGGAGTCACCACTATTGAAAATAGATGCTTTCTAGGTTATTTTTGAAAGGGCTAAAATTAAAACTTATGATTTTGGTTTCCCTGGGAAGCTGTTGCTTTTTCATACCTTTTTCCTACACCTCCGGGCACTTGCCCACACATTCTGTTTTAACTACTATAAAAAATAACTTGGGTTGCTTAACCTCCTTTGGGGCTCCAGCCACTCTCTAATTGTTCTGATCATAATTTCATCCCAGCTAAAGCTTTCCTTCCACTATGAACCATGCACATGAAGCCTGTGTCACAAGATGGTCAGTTCATTTTCTCAAAGGTCCCCAGGGAGGCCCAGGCACATGCTGTTATTTGAACAGAAAATGGTATAAACAAGACAGCACTGAACTTTCACCAATAAAACCCACATAAAATCTTCCCAATTTAATAACACAGGAAGCATTGAAAGATTTTTTTAAAGGACTATTTTGGAATTAGACTCTTAGGCAGGTTAGTTTATCCCACCTGTGAAGGAGTATATAACACTTAACTACAAAGCTTCTCTCTCACAATCCTGCACCAATCACTCCTGAGTTAATCTCTGGAGAGTGTAATACGCAAAAACGTCCTTGGTTTGCATTGGACTTATTGGCAATCCTGGATAAATTAATCATGGTACCCATTCTAGGAAGGAAGGAAGGAA
>NW_025353909.1:0-1951 GCF_016433145.1 Gracilinanus agilis
TATATATATATATATATACTGAACTGCAATGAGAGGCAGTGTGCCTGTGTAGCTTTGGCAATGAACCTAGAGTCAGCAAGACTGGGCAAGTCACATAGCCTTTCTGGAGTTCAACTTCCTTAACTGTAAAATGAAAGGACTGAATTTTATGCCTGTAAGGCCCCTTCCAGTTCTTAATATGTGATCCTGTGAAATCTGTTTCTCTAAAGGCCACCATTCTTTAAAAGCCAATCAATATATTTAAATTCAGTTCAATGAACCCTTATTAACCTTACTGGCACTGAGGCTTCACCTCCTAACCACATAGAATTACAGTTTCAGAACCGGAAAGGACTATGGGGATCATCTCATCCAAACTTTTCATTTTATAGATAAGGAAGCCTAAAAGAAATTCCATTATAATAAGGGATAAAACATGAAAGTAACTTTGTACAAAGAAGACATACAGAATAGATGAAAAATTACTTCAGAAGGGAAAGCACTATTAGTCTAGGGACCTAGAAATCTTCTTGTAGAAGATGAGATCTGAGCTGAGACAAAGGAAACCAGGAAAATAATTAGTGGAGGTGATGAAGGAGAACATTTTGGGTAAGAGGTCCAGCCAGGGCAAAGGCCAAAGATGGGGGATGGAATGTTATGTCCAAAGAATAGTAAATAGCACAGTGTAGCTGGAATGAGTGGAAACAGGTAATATGTAATAGGACTGGAAAGTTAGGAAGGGCCCAGGAGTTAGAGCTTTAAAAGCCAAATAGAACATTTGTTATGAGATCCTGGAGGCAATGGAGAGCCACTGGAATTTAGTGAGAGCGGGGTTGGAATTGAAGGAGGTAGGTAACGTCATCAGTGGATGAAAAGACCTTTGGCAACTGAACAGAGGATGGACTGGAGTAGTGAGAGATGAGACAGAAGATCAAGGTGAAGGTTACTGTTATAAATCAGGTGAGCAGAGAGGCAGGCATGAACAGGGTGCCAGCTGTCTAAATGGAGAGGAGATAGGAGATACTTTCAAAGCAGACACCATAAGATTTGGCAACTGAGGAGCTATTGGGGATGATGACACTGAGGTTGCAAATCTAGGTGACTATCATCTGCAAATCTGACAAGCACGCCTTTTGTGCTTTCATCCAAGTCACTGATATAAATATTGATCCACACAGGTACAAGCATAGAACCCTTTCACCAATTTGATACTGATTCATTTAATGACCAATTTTGAGTCTGATTATCCAACTAGTTCCAAATCCTACCCCACCTCTAAGACCAAGCCAGCAAAGGCATTGATCCATTTATCTTACCTCTCACAGCCTAAAGCAACACTTTTCAGGACCTTCCAGAGAGCTTGTCCTCCCCACCCAAAATAGCTTGATATATGCCCTGGGTCATAGTTGTCTACACGTGGATTTGAAGGGTAAGTCAGATTTCATCTCAATCCTCCTAGCTGGCTCCAAGTCAAGCTCTGTCCCATCCAGGACACTAGATCCTAGCCAGTAGAAAAAATGCCAAACATTCTTTTCCTCTCTCATCTCTAGCATTGTTTAAAGAATACTAATTGAATCAGCCTCACCATCTACAATCTCTGTGATTCTGAGTTCATGACTGCCTGGATCAAAGCTCCCAACCCTGGTTACTACTACCCTAGCTCCTTATACTCCTTTATTTCAACCCAATCCAATGCTTTCTTCCCTTTCCATTGTTCTTTGAGGGACTCTCATTCTGTTTTTTTAACACACTGACCTTTGGTTAGACCTCTTCCTCTCATGTTCCTTTAATATCTTTGTAGTCTCAGAAACCTCACTCTCCTCTGAAGATACTGATTCCTGACCACCCTTTCCAGTACTAGAGCCTTAATTTCTGCATCTGTAAAATGGGGATAACAACACTTTACACCACCAGTATCATAGGGTTTTAGGGACAAAGAACTTTGCAAGCACTGAAGTACTATATAAATATA
>NW_025353910.1:0-5975 GCF_016433145.1 Gracilinanus agilis
ATTATATATAAGCTACTACATTATTATGTTATATTAATATATAGTTGCTTCTTAAGCTACTATATTATTCGCTACTATATTATTATATGTTATATATAAGCTACTATATTATTATATATACTATATTATATACACACATAATATAGTTGCTTCTTAAGCTACTCTTTTATTAGAAAGAGGATCTATGCCTTCCTAATGAATTTTTCTTTCTAGGCACCAATGGCTGGAATTTAGGCAATTGTAGACCATTTATAATATGATAATCCTGCATTGGGTCTATATGGCTATGCAAAAGGTAAGCTGTCTTACACTCTGTGAGGGACCTACAATAATACCTGTGGGCCCTTTTGGATAGTGGTGGGGGTGCCTTTTGCCGGATAAAGTCTGGGGGTAGTGGGGAGAAGTGTTGTGGAGATTGTGCATAATTGTAAAATATTGAATATGCTCTTTTAAGAGATGTGGGTAAAGGAAGAGGAAGATTACTCAAGTGCTATCGCAGACCCCTACCTACCAGTCCAACAATCTGGCAAGCATTTATCAAGCATTTACTCTATGTGCAAAGTACATACGTATAATGATGGGATGGAAAAGAGAATAGAAAGGATCTAGAAGCCTGTAATAATAAAGTTCTGTGTGTATGTGTGTGTGTGAGAGAGAAAGCAATTATTAAAGTCTTACTATGTGTTTGGCACTCTGCCAACAGCTGGGGATACAAGTCCCACCAATTACGTTCTAGCTAGGAAGACAAAACATAAAGGGAAGCTAGAAGTGGGGAGTGGGGTTGAAGGCTGTCTGGAAAGTGCTGTGATTTGGGCAATATGAAGCCAATATTAGCATATCCAAACCAGAGGGATTCCAGATTTATGCTCTATGTGTAATGTCTAGGATTGGTTGGTACTGCTACACTTATAACATAATATCTGATTATTTTATTTTTATTAATGTGTACAGAATCTCAGAGTGATGGTGGACCTATTAGCCTCCAAAGCAACCTATTCCAATTTTCAACAATTCTAATTGTTAGGACAGGGGCAGCTAGCTGGCAGAGTAGATGTAGCACTGGGCTTGGAATCAGGAAGACATCTTCATGAGTTCAAATCTGACCTGAGACACTTACTAGCTGTGTGACCCCAGGCAAGTCACTTAACCCCTGTTTGCCTCAGTTTCTTCAACTATAAAATGAGCTGGAGAAGGAAATAGTAAATCACTCCAGCATCTTTGCCAAGAAAACTCCAAAGTGGGGTGAGGGCACCTAGCTGCCCCTTTCCTAACAATTAGAAGTATCTAAAATTGGAATGGGTTGCCATGGAGGCTAGTAGGTACACTATCATGGGAGGATGTCGAGCAAAAGCTGAATGATCACTTTGGAAGTATGTGGTAGAAAAGATTGTTGTTCAGCTGTGTACTAAATGGCCCCTGGAATTCCCTCTACTCTGAGATTCTGCAACTCTATGCAGAAAAATAAAAGCAAAATAATCAGTCAGACATGACTGAAATGACCAAATAAAAATAACAAATTGTTAGGACATCTTTCCTGACATTAACTCTAAATTTGCCTCCTTGAAACTTTTTCTTCTTCTTTTTAAACCTTTACTTTCTGTCTTAGAATTAACACTGTGTGTTGGTTCCAAGGCAGAAGAGTGGTAAGGGCTAGGCAATGGGGGTTGAGTGACTTGCCCAGGGTCACACAGCTAGGAAGCTCTGGAGGCCAAATTTGAACTGAGGACCAGGCCTGGCTCTCTATCCATTGAACTACCTAGCTGTTCCCAGCCCCTTGAAACTTCTAACCAATTTTTCTTCTTCTGTCCTCTTCCACAAAATGACTCTTTAAATAGTGGAGGTGGCTATTATATTCCCCCTAAGATTTCTCTTCTCCAGGCTGAATAAACATCTCCGAGTTGCTTCAAATCATCCTCAAAGGGCATGGATTGAATTCATCCTGGCTGCCCTTCTCTGACTTTCCTTAACTAATCAATATTTTTCCTAGAACATGGTGCTCCAGACCATAAGTCTGACCAGGATGGAGTACAACAGTATCATCACCTAGACTCTCTGACTCTAAGATCATATCACCTTTTGGGGGGATGCTTTATCACTTGGTTGACTCCTATTTAGCTTGCAATTTACTTTAGAGATTGTTTTCAAACAAACTTCTGTCTAGCCATACAGTCCCATCTCATACTTATGGAGTTCATTTTTAAGCCAATTGTAAGGCATCCCTGTCACATTTTCTTATATTCCATTTAGACCACCACTTTCTACTGTCAAGTTGTTGGGTTTTTTTTTTTTATCTCGACTCCAGCATCCAATGCACAAACTATCACTCCTAGTTTTAAGTTGGTTTCAAGCTTGGGAATCATATCTATGGCTTTGTCAAAATCATTGATAAAAATGTCAAACAGTGCAGGGCCAATCACGGATGCATGAGGTCTTCTACTAGATACTGTCTTCCAAGAAGAAAGCAAACCATTAATGTCTTTGGTCCAATGATTCAAACGATTCTGAATCTCACTAATTGTACTCTTATGGAGTCTGCATCTCTCTTCTTTGTTCATGAAAGTAGCATGATGGACTTTGTCAAATGTTTGACTAAAATCTAGGGAAACGATAACTATGGCACTCCCATGATCTAGAAGGTTAGCAATCCTGTCAATAAAGGAAATGAGGTTAGTCTGGCATGACCTGCTTCTTGACGAAGTCATACTGGCTCTTTGTGATCACCATTTCCTTTCCTAGATGTTCATTAACCATCCTTTTAATAATGCATTATAGAATTTTGCCAGGAACCAATCTAAAACTTCCTGGCCTATAGTTTGCAAATTCCTTTCTCTCCTTTTTGGAAAATGAGGACCATTGCCTTTCTCCAGACCTGTGACAACTCATCCTTTCTCCATGGTCTTCCAAAGGATCATTGATAGTGGCTCTGCAATTTTATCTATCAGTTTTCTGCCCCAGTACCTTGGCATATAGTTCATATGGGCCTGATTACTTGAATTCATCAGGGACAAGTCCTGAAGTCCCTTTCTTATCATCATCATCATCATCATCATCATCATCATCATCATCATCATCATCATCATCTTCTTCTTCTTCTTCTTCTTCTTCTTCTTCTTCTTCTTCTTCTTCTTCTTCTTCTTCTTCTTCTTCTTCTTCTTCTTCTTCTTCTTCTTCTACCCTTATCTTCTGACTTAGAATCAATTGGATCCAAGACAAAAGATCGGTAAGGGCTAGGCAATGGGGGTCAAGTGACTTGCCCAGGGTCACACAGCTAGGAAGTATCTGAGGCCAGATTTGAATCAAGGATCTCCTGTCTCTGGGCCTGACTCTCAATCCACTGAGCCACCCAGCTGCCCCCACCCTTTACCATCTTCTGACCTATCTGAGGCATCATTTCCCTATTACCTATTTTTGTTCTTTACAGTCCAAAGAGTATTAGCTTTGGCAAAGCAAAGAGAATAAGAATAAGAATTAAATAGTCTTATCTTCTTTCTCACTCATTAGCTGTGCATCAGATATCCCCAAGTTCAGTCCCATCTTTGATTCTTTTTTCCCCCATTATGACTATAAAAACAATAACTTTTTCTTGTTATTCTTGACTTTTATTGCCTGCTTCAGCTCACTCTGAGAATTTAGTGGTCTTTATCCTGTTTTTATAGTATCATACTATACTTTTGTATCCATGCTGTTACCTTTGTTCTTCCTTCTGCCCTCTGAATATGGGCCATGATTGTGTATAATGTTCCTATGTTTGATAAGTGAGAGATAACATATATTGGATAAATAAATTAAATAAACTATTCTCTAGATGGCATAGTATAGATAGGCTTGGAGTCAGGAAGAACTGAGTTTAAATGCAGCTTCAGATGCTTTATTAGCTGTGTGACCTTGGGCAAATCACTTAATCTCTGCTTATCTCAGTTTCCTCATCTGTAAAATGGAGGTAATAATAGCACCTACTTGCCAGGATTGTTGTAAGTATCAAATGTAATAATGGCTTGTAAAGCCTTAGCACAGTATGTGGAACATTCATGGCAGACACTCTATGAATGTTAGCTATTATTCAACTCAACTCAACTCAATTCATCTCAATACTTATCCTGCTAGCAGTCAAATGTTCAATTTGGCCAATGGGGAAATCCCATCCAGACATTCTTTTCTGAGCTTCCCCTTCCTTTGTGCCTCTTTGCTTGGTTGGGAGACATCATCGTGAGTTCACTCGGCCAATTAACCATATTGCTCAAATGAGAATATTCCATGAGCATAGCATGAACAGTGTCAACCGATGGACAAAGAAGCACGATGTCTGAAATCATCTGTTAGGTGTGGTCATGGCCTTGAGGACTATAAGAACTTAGGTGCCTGCCAGTCTGGTGATGTTGGGTTATCCTAAGTCACTGATTGGCCTGTGTAGAGACACTTGGAGAACTGCGCCTCCAGGGACAGGTGATTTGAAGTGTTGGATGGCCACATAATAATTCTAGCTGAAGACCATCAGAAACCATTATTAAAAATATGTCTATGTCTATATATGTGTGTGTACATATATAACATAAATGTTATATTATATATGTATGTATATATATAACATTTCAGACATGCTTTGTTTTATCCACTTTTTTATCCACTTGTTGATGTCTCCCCGCTTGGTCCAAATGAACAAACACTTCTCTGCCTCCATTGTGAGCTTCTGCAGAAACTCTATCGATGCCTTGGCTGTTGCCATCTCTTGGGAGGGGAAGGTTCCCTACCTAGAACTCTGTAACTCTCCTCTTGGAATATATGGATGCGTCCAGGAAACTGTGGAATTCTGCCGTAACTCAGATCTCCAGTCTCGATCTGGGCTTGGAAAGTCATCGACTTTCCGTGGTACGTGGAACTCTGATGTCCCAAGGCCACTACGGGCTTTCCTGCCACTGGGACCCGGATCGGTTATATGGTACTCTATAATCTGTCCTCTTAATAGGGAGAAGAGAGAAGGCAAAAAAGGCCAGAGAACGGTGCTTTGCTCTTCATTCTCTGGAGTCCCAGACAAACTAATCATCTTCAGGAGTCACAGTCTCTGACGCCCAATCAAGAGTTAACTCTCCTCTCTCAACAAGGTGCCGCTGGTGTGTAGACTCTATAGGGGGAGAGTCTTTCCTGACTCCAGACAAAAGCTCACGTGTGCCCTGTAAGCTCCTTAAATGGATCCGTGACACACTCCTTGATCGGTGGCTCTTTGCATATATAATTTTTTGAATCCTTAATAAATGCTTTGGGGATTTGAAGGTGATTTCCCTTGTTTCTTTTGATACTGGAAGTCTAAATATGAGTTAATGAACCAAGCCTGGTCCCTGAGAGTTTAGGGTTGCATTTGTGCCAAATTCGTCATCACCCTTCTCTCTACAGCTTGGTTTGAATATTTTTCCTTTTCTTATTGTGTGCTCTTGGACAGGGGCTGGGATGAACCTCATGTTGCAAACGCTGGACAGTCCAGTCAAGGAGAGGATTCTGCTGTTCTCTAGAAAAACTCAGCTGGGCTATTGAATTGAGATTGAGAGCCAGGCCTAGAGATTGGAGATCTTGGGTTCAAATCTGACCTCAGACACATGCAGCTGTGTGACCCTGAGCAAGTCACTGAACCCTATTGCATACCCTTCCTGTTCTTCTGCCTTGGAACCAGTACTTAGTATTAATTCTAAGACAGAAGTTAGGGATTTAAAAAAACAACTCATCTTAGTCAGGTATGTCAAGGAATAAAATATTTTAACCCTTTTTTCCTCTTTGTTGGATGATGAATTCCATCTGTAATAAAGACCTGTGCAGAGGACAGCTGGGTAGCTCAGTGGATTGAGAGCCAGGCCTAGAGACGGGAGGTTCTAGGTTCAAATCTGACCTCAGACACTTCCCAGCTGTGTGACCCTGGGCAAGTCACTTAACCCCCATTGCTTACCCTTACCACTCTTCTGCCTTGGAGCCAATACACAGTATTGACT
>NW_025353911.1:0-3022 GCF_016433145.1 Gracilinanus agilis
GAGAGGAGAGAGGCTGACAACTTTGTACAGCTCTGCCTCACTTAAATCCAATTCATCAGCAAGTCAGGACATAACCCCATGATGTCATTGATCCTCTTCAAATCTAAGCAGATGGACCATCTCCAACACCTAGCACAAGTGCAAGGCATATAATAGATGTTTAATAAATGCTATTGATTGACTTCACCTTTCCCTCTAAAGCAAGGGTTTGGCACTTGGGGTCTCAGAACTTGTTTTTTAAGAATATTTTGATAGCTGTATTTTATTATAATTATCTTCCTTTGTGGTCTTGTTTTTATTTTATGCAATTGAAAATACTATTCTAAGAAGTACCCAGACTTCCTCAGTCTGCCAAACAGAGGTCATAAGACAAAAATAGATTAAGTGCCTATGGTCTAAATCCAGCTTTAAGTTAAATGATGAAAATCAGAGGAATTTGTCAATTGAAATCCCTGCCTCTCTATCCTTTACCATTTTTTCTCTGGCGATAACCACTGTCCTTCCTCCCTGTATAAATTATCCCATGGATCCAGTGTCCCCCATCTTCCAAGCAATAGCTCCTTTCCTTCATTTACACTGAGATCATAGCTTATGTTCTCATTCCTGCCAGAGGTATTTGTATTTTAATAAGAATCAAAATCTAAACTGGAACAATTGTGTGATTAGGAAGGAGTGAGTTTCAAGTATCCCCATATGGCATCCAAAAACAGCCCTGACTCCTTTGGATCCTACATTTAGTCCAAATTACTTACACTAGATTCATTGTGGGGTGGTTCAAGCAATTATCTAAATATGGCTTGAGTCCCAAGCACTCCAAGCTCTATCAATAGACTAGAAACTATAAATCAAAGAGTAAAGCTTTTCACTGACTGTCCCACATTCCTGAAATGCTCTCCCTATTCATATCAGACTTCAGACTTCTCAGGCTTCCTTGCAGTCAACTAAAACCTCACCTTCTGCAAAAAACCTCTCTCAATCCTTAATGCTAATGCTTTCTCTCTGTAATTATTACCAATTTATCCTTGTACATTCTATCTCCACGAGACTGTGAGCTCTCTGAGGGCAGCCACTATTTTTCCCTTTCGTTGAGTCTCCAGGATTTAGCAGAATAGTACCTGGAACACACGAAGCAGGTAATAAATATTTCCTGATTTGACTTCACCAGACCACTCTACTATTGCCCTGGTCTAGGACTGTTTCGTGTAGTTTTCAGCAGTTTCATTATTTTGCACACAGTTACACAGAGCCAACACAAAGAAGAGCCAATCAAATTAAGATCCTTTTTTGTTTTCTACACACATGGCCTGCTTAGTCCATCGATGTTGCTCCAGGATCACCCAATATTTAAGTTGGGATCAAGAAATTCCTTCCAACATCCCTCAAAAAGGGGCAGCTAGGTAGCATCGTGGATAGAATGCCAGGCCTGGAGTTGAGAGGACCCAGATTCAAATCTGGCCTCAGACACTTTCTAGTTGTCTGACCCTGAGCAAGTCACTTAACCTCGATTGCCTGGCATTTGCCATTCTTCTGTCTTTGAACTAATACTAAGACAGATGGTTTTTAAAGATCTCTCGTACCCATGATCCCTGGTCCCAGAGCCATGCAAGTGTTCCTGGAGCACCTACAATCTTGATGGATGCATCAACCACAGTGGTAAGAGAACAAAATATGTGGTAATCTTTGCCCTGTGTTTCTATAATTCCCATCTACCATAAACGCCTCATTTTGTCTCATCTGCTTCTTGGTCAATTCGCATGGTTAAAACTCAGTGTTGAGGAAAGTAAGATCTAGGATTTCAATCCTAGGAGAGCTTTGCCTTCTTCTACAGCCATAGATGGTTGCCATTGCCAAAGGAGTTACAAAGAGTCAGGCACAACTAAAACAATGATATTAAATTGCATAAAAATATATTGTGTATAACTTGATTTGCTCATGACACAAGCTATAGTCATCATTTGTCATTTGGTCATTTTTAGTCTTCGTGACACACCTTTCTAAGTTTTCTTAGCAGAGATACTAGAGTGGTTTGCCATTTCCTTATCCAGCTCATTTGACAGATAAGGAAACTGAGGCAAACATGGTTAACTGACTTGCCTAGGATCACACAGCTCATAAGTGACTGAAGCCAAATTTGGACTCAAGAAGATGAGTCTTCCTAACTCCAGATGGGGCATTCTATCTATTGTGCCACCCAGCTGCCCAAATACACTGTAGATGAAAAAGTTATGGGGAAGCAGTAGAAAAAGTCAAGGAGTGCTTGCTTTCCCCCATTAAGAAGAAGGATGAAAAAGTTTAAGTAAGTAAAGCTGTCTGCTAAAATCCAATAAAGGGAAATTGAAGAAATGATGATATGCTGTGATGTATGGGGAAAGTGAACCTCCCCCTGCTTTGATCTCTATTCTTTTCCATTGGAGTCTCTTTCTGAAGTTATAGAGGCTAGGGAGGAACTCTGGGTAGGAAATTGAAGACAGGGAGCACATGTGGGGTCATTTTAATGAAATTTACAGAGATTCCTATCTGTTGGCTTTTTCCTTCTTTGAGACATTAATTATAGGTCCCATGGCATTTCTGAGGCTGCGGTCCCCATCTACACGCTCTAAAGGAAGTCTTGAGCTTCTTCCTGTAGAGGGAAAAAAATCACTGGACCTACCTGAAGTCAAAGGATCTGGGTTTGCCTCCTGATTTTGCCATTTGTATGTAAAATCTTAGGAACATCACTTAAAAATTGGGCCCCAGTTTTCTTCTCCATAAAATGAGATTAGAGTAGAGAGCCCACAAGTTTTCTTCCTGTCCCAAATCTATGATAATATAACTGAAACCAGACTTATCACAGGAAGAAGCAATGTGAAATAGGAAAAAGAGCAATGGGTTTGATGAGTTGGCTCCTTTTCTATCTGTGCAAACCTAGGCAAGATTATTCCTCTTTCTGGCCCTCTGATTTCTCTTGTGTAAAATGGGTCATCCACAACAAATGTTCTCAAGGATTCCTTCCCTTCCTAGACTCTATTGTCCCATAATCCAA
>NW_025353912.1:0-3206 GCF_016433145.1 Gracilinanus agilis
AATATTTTGTATTGGTTCTAAGGTAGAAGGTAATGTGGATTAAGTGATTTACCCAAGGTGACACAGCTAGGAATTATCTGAGGTCAGATTTAAACCCAGGACCTCCCATCTCTAGGCTTGGCTCTCAGTCTACAGAGCCACTTAGCTGCCCCCAACACATATGCTTTCAAATATTCATCTAGTATTCCTTTAAATGAAGCAGAAGTCCTTTTCTTTCTCCAAGTCCCTCTCACTTCCTATGTCTCTTGGAGGTTTTCCAACTTATTTGTTGTTTCTTCTTGAAACACAAGCTGTTCAGTCACTGAGCCCTAACTCAATGTAGCAATTAATGTTGATGTGTGTTGGAGTGAGTTTGGGACTGATAGTTGAGGCTGATAATCTCAGTTCAGAGATAACTCCCTCCCCTACTCCATGCCCAATTTTTCTCATAGACTAAATGAGCAAAAGAACATTTTGAACATGTTGGGAAAAAGGGACTAAATACCCAGAATGTGGCAGAATTATATCTACTTACCTTTCAGATGTGGAAAATTTTGGATGGATCTTCAACTGTTCTCTGTGGTCCTTTTTGCCTTTTGATGTCACCATAACAGTGTAAGGAGGGCAGAAAACAGTCGGCTCTTTCTTCTCTCCTATCCAACATATTATCAGTAAAGATGGTTTTCAGGAGGTTGCTGATCATTTTTCACCCAATACCCGCATACTTATCATTCCATGTCCTTTTTAGCCATTCCTCTGCTTAGCTCTTACTCCTCCCTGTTCACAAGTTTTCAAGAAATGGCCATAAGGCTTTGCTAGAACTCTGCATATTTTCAGCTTCCAAATGACCTCCTGACTAACACTCCTGAGATCTCTGCCTGGCGCTGGGCTAACTTTTACAACCTTGGACTCCCAGAAACTTATGTTAGCATCTTCTCCCAGAGACCACAGACATTCTGTGGTTTCTGTGATCTCAAATCCTTTCAAGAGATGGCTCCACTCTCTTTTCCCTTAGGCACTTAACAGCTTGGACCACTCTGTTTGCAATCAATAGATGCTCTTTTGGGAATTTTCCTTCTTTTTCTTCTTCAGCAGAATATATTTATAGATGATCCAATTTTACTGTAGTGCTGGCTTCTTTTTGAAATTGAAAATCCTCAGAAAAAATCTTGTCATTTTAGTTTTTTCTTGATGTCTTTATTTCCACCTTTTCCTTCTTTATGGTGTATCCAGCATTTTGTTCAAGTCTTTTGTTGTTGTTGTTGTTTCTTAGCTTCTTCTTGTTAACTTATGTGCTTCTCACAGCACAGTCTTGTAATGTTATTGTTCAGTCTCCACACATTTCTAGCAGACCAAGGTTTTCCAGAGGCTACAAGATGAGAGATGTACCCCATGCAAGTCATGCCAACTGGAAGGGAATTTTGGACATTTGGTCCAAACATTTTATTCATCATTGTCCATTCCTTTATTCCTCAAGTGGAAAGACTGACTGCTGGACAGATTTCTCCTTATTGGGAAGTTGCTCTGGAGTACATTTGGATGAGTAGGAATGGGTGCAAGGAGATGTGGAAGTGCAAGATTTGGACTGTGCCCCCCGATGACATTCTCCTTCTCTGAAGCAGCTGCCGCTCTGCAGACCTCTCCATATGTCATAATCACAGGTGGTTACAAATTCCTGAAAGAGTTGGGATGCTTTGGTGCCCCTCTTTAAAATGAATGTTTTCAAGTCAAACAATCTCATATGCTTGTTTTGAAGGAACTCGGGAGCATTTCACTAAGGACTCGGTCATTTCTCACTCTTTAATTGTCTTGGGGGAGAAACACAGAGATAGCAATTCCATCATCATCACAGCTGGCCTTTGTAGTCTCAGGTGTCTTTCATCCAGAGTCCGCCAACAATCAGGGATAATGACACTGACCTGCATGGAGAGAAACCCTTTTAACTGAAGAGGATAGACAGCATTTCATGAGAATAACATCATGAGTGGTTGTTTGTCATGGAGATAGGCAAAATGCAAGGAAGGCCATTTTATACTATAAACCTGGCAGAAAGCTAAAACTGAAATAGGATTATCAATAAAATAAAACAAGTGTCTGGCAACCAGAGACTTATGTTAGCATCTTAATCGTTAACTTGGAAATAACACAGAATTACCAAAGTAGTCAGAAAAACCACTCTTTAATCAGGAATAGGGATAGGGTCAATATTTGGCCACCACACAGAGTCAAGCTCCTAAAAACTACACAAAGACAAAGTCTCCTGGACTCTGGGAACTATATCCCTGGGAGAAGACACCTTGCTCAATGTCTGCTCCGAAGAGGGATGGAGCCCAGGGGATCTCTTATACCCTCTGGAGAACTTAGTATGGCAAGCCTGCATAGACAAACTGCAGGCAGGCTGCAAGAAAATTGCAGCCAGCCTCAGAGGTATCAGGGAATGGTCAACTATAATGATTTATAAAGGAAAGGGTCAAACTAAGAGCTGGGCTTCCTAAGAGAAGTTTAACATAATAAGAAAAGCCTCTAAAACAAACAAAGGCACTCAACCTTGGGACTAAGTCCACAGAACCCACCCACACTAGGGTCCCCCAATAGCTCAAGGTCTACGGTTCAACCCCAAACAGGTGTGCTTGGTACTGGGGTTTCTCAAAAGGGCAGGGGTAAAACTGAGGCAGCTAAATTTCCTGTAGATAGTGTCTAGTCAAGAAGTATTTTTCTGAAATGTTACTATTTGCTTAAAATTAGGATCCCTGAATCTCCAGATCCTCAAGACTTATAATTTCCAGTTTAACACATTTTATCTTTATTCATTCATAGTTGTTTTTGTGTTGACTCTCCCATTAGATTGGAAGCTTCTTTCTTTCTTTTTCTTTCTTCCTTGCTTCCCTAAAGGAGAGCTGTAGGGGTTTGGCAATTGGGGTTAAGTGACTTGGCCAGGATCATAGAAGTAGTAAGTGTCTGAGACCACATTTGAACCCAGGACTTCCTGTCTCTAGTTTCCCATTCTAGCTGCTTTCAAGGCTTGCCACTTTCTACATGAAGCCTTTGCTATTTTCCTCAGTTGACATGCCCTGCCTCTAATTCTTTATATTTATTGTTATTTGTTCTTTGTTTCTGTATATCTGTGTGCATATATTGCCCCAGGAAAGAATATGCTTCTTAAGTTTTATTCTTATATATAATATATATTAGTCTTACATATTATATGTAGTATTATATATAATATT
>NW_025353913.1:0-2502 GCF_016433145.1 Gracilinanus agilis
TCATAATGTAGACATAAAAATATGTGCAAATATCTTGTTTTCTGGAGAGCCCAGTTATTAAACATTTATACCATGTTGCCATGTAAACATTGCTTGAACTCCATAGAAATGCAGTGGAAGGAAGAGAGAATGATATTATCACCAGACTGGAGGGCTTGTGACCAAGGGATATTAATAATAACAACAACTGACATTTGCATAATATTGTAGAGTTTGCAGAATGCTTTATGTCTGTTATCTCATTTGAGCTTCACAGCACCCCTGACTGCCCCATACATTTAAGTAATGTGTGTTGGGGTAGACTAGGGAAGTCATACTGCAAAGGAGAAAACTGGCCCAGAGAATTTCTAGGCATCAGCTTCATTGTGAAGAAGAATATGGCATTTCTATTTTCAAGATACCAGGTTAGAATAGTAATGTTTGACTTTGTACAGAAGTCTAGGCATTGGCAACATAGATAAAATGTATGTTTCATGAGACAAAGTTGAAATTCCTACTTAGTACCTGAATGATGAATCAACTCTCATGAATTCTCTTTCAGTGACAAACATTTCTTATTATGATCACTTAGCTAAATAGGTTGATTCAATAAACCCTGGCAGATAATATAATAATAACAAATTTATTTAGTGCATTATGGTCAACAGAGTGTTTTCTCCTACAACAACCTTATGAATAGTGCAAGTAACATCATCCCCATTTTATAGAGGAGAAAACGAAGGGCAAAAGAAGTAGTAATTTTACCTCTGGTTAAGATATAAATATCAGAGGACAACTAGGTGACTCTAGATTTAGAGACAGGAGGTCTTGGGTTCACGTTTGCCCTCAGACACTTCCTATCTCTGGGACCCTGAGCAAGTCACTTAACACAGTTGCCTAGCCCTTATCACATTTTTGCCTTGGAACCAAATGCACAGTATCGATTCTAAAAGAGAAAATAGGGGTTAAAAAGAAAAAAAGTAACAGGATTTGAACTTCTTCCAACTTCAAATCCAGTATTTTTTTTACATTACGTACTTTTGTTTTCAAGAATAATGGTAATATTTCTCCCTACACCTTGGTTTTATTCCTGCAGGTGAGTTTTATTTGGTCTCAAATAGTGGAATAACTTACTTTTTTAAATGCCCTTTCCCTAAAAGTACAAAAAAAGATAAGATCACTCAAAAACAAAACAAAAGATTTTTTCAACCATCCATGCATTAGTTTGTATCCTGTAAAATGTACACATTTTAAATCCCTTTAGATGAGAATATATTTCAGAACTGAGTACTTGCAGAATTTGCACATACTAGAACAGTTGACCTGTTAGTCCTTTTATTTTCTGCATAGTTTATCCAGTTTCTGCACAAGCACCATCAAAATAGACCATAAAATTTTAATCTTGCAAAACTTATCAGAGGATAATGAATGTGTTCAGAAATTAGTTCCTTCAAAAAGGCACAAAATTCTTCCAAAGCTTTATGATTTATTGTTTTTCTTTTGCTTTATCTAGCCTCTCAGATGATGTCTTTGTTTGAACTATCATGGCTACCCTTTAGATAATGCACAAGATTAGAATCTATTTATACTGAACTCAGGGATATCTTTTACTTTCTAAGCAAGAATTGGGCCAGATGCTACCCAAGTAATTTTATTTCAATGAGAACTTCTCATAAGACATTGGTTCCTGCCTTTTTAGTAGGAAGAAGTCTTTTAAACCATCCTTTATTTTCCATAATCCTTAAAGTTACAAGGAGGCTGGAGAATATATTGGAAAACTCCAACATGGCCACCATTTCCCCATCCAAAATATCCATAAGCTTCAAGAAGAACACTCTTGATACAAATTCCAGCTGTGAGAGTTTGGTATCACATTTGACCTGGGTGGACTTTGTGATTGACCAGTGGGTTGTATTCCATCAATTGGGTATCCCACCTTAGGTGCTTTGATTTAGCCCTGTGAGTGGCATGGTAGAGCTATTGAGTTCTGGTTAATTAAAAATCTATAAAGAATTTAAATGTTTGCCTTTTCAGGTCTTGGATATCATATTAATATGTGCCCTAGCCAAAAGAGTGGTAGGGAGATTTTGGGAAGAGACACCATGTCCTGCTCACTTTGGTCCTTTGTACTTTGATTGTAGTTAATCTAGTAACTACTAAGGTAATTAGTATAATTAGTAGAATACATTTGGGAGAGAAGCTCTAGACAAGGACAACTTTAGTAAAACTAAAATTATGGATTCTGCTAAAAGAGCTAGTCCTGACTGGCAAAATTAGAAGGAATAACCCAGATTACCTTTTGGAAAAATAGACAAGAGAAAACTACTGAATTAATAATGTAATAGAAAGGGCAACCAGTTTTGCAGTGATCCTTCAAGTTTATCCCATGCTTATCTTCTAAAACTTATAGACATTCATTTTCTCTTTAAAGATAAAAGTGAGTATGCAAAGAACTTGGCATGAACTAATCCAAACCAGAGAAAGAATTTGTAGATAAAACTGGAATGAAGGCAACAAATGTAC
>NW_025353914.1:0-2955 GCF_016433145.1 Gracilinanus agilis
GAGAGGAAGAGTCCTTTCTGAGCCTTCACCTGCCAGCTTTCTGCCTTATAGTGGGGGTGCACCCCACCCTATGAGCCAGGCCCCATTCTGACCCTATTCCTTCCTTTGTTCCTTTTCCTTTCCTCCCTTCTTCTCCTGCCTTACCCGGAGGAACCTCATTCTCCTTCTTAAAGGTGGCCTAGTTCTCCAGCCACCTTCTTCTGCTATTATAGCATCACCCTGTTTTCAAGCAAACTACTTTTTTTTTTCTTTAAACCTTTCCTTCCATCTTAGAATTAATACAGGTACAAGTTCCAAAGCTGAAGAAACAGTAAGGGCTATGCAGTGGGAATTAAGTGACTTGCCTAGGGTCACCCAATTGGGAAGTATCTGAAGGCAAATTTCTAACCCAGGTGTGGGACAATTGTGAAAGGCCTCTTTAAATTCCAGAAACTCTTTCTAAGCACCTATGCAGTATAAGAAATCATTTTTTGTGCTTGCCAGAATCTTTGTTACTCCATAATTCATGAATTCCTTTTTTATTGAAGGTAGAAAGTACTCTTGCATTTCCCTCTACAATATCCCAAAGTACATTAAAGAATGGTTCCCTCAGTTTTAAATGAGTAAATGGAGGGCCTAGTTTGAAGCCTCTTGCCTATATGCAGGTGGGAAATTGACTTTTGAGGACAGAATCAAAATAGATGGGCATAGGACACCCATCTATTGATGCATTATTGTATATTTTCATTTTTTATTTTAATTTTGAATATTTCTCCTAGTCACATGTTTCATGTTCTTTCCCTCTCCTACAAACCCTCCTAATCCCCTTTAGCCTAAGCACAATTCCACTGGATTTTACATGTATCATTGATTGAGGCCTAATTCCTTATTATTGATAGTTGGACTTGAGTTATCCTTTAGTATCTACATCCCCAATAATATCCCCATCAGCCCACGTGTTCAAGTAGTTGTTTTTCTTCTGTGTTTCTCCTCTCACAGTTCTTCCTCTCAATGTGGCTAGTTTTCTTTCTAATAAGTCCCTCAGCCTTGCTCTGGATCCTTGCATTACTGGTAGTACAGAAGTCCATTATGTTTGATTGTAGCATAGTGTATCAGTCTCTGTGTACAATGTTCTCCTGCATCTGTTCCTTTCACTCTGCATCAATTCCTGGAACTCATTCCAGTTCACATGGAATTCCTCCAGTTCTTTTTTCCTTTGAGTTCAATAGTATTCCATCACCAACAGATAACACAATTTGTTCAGCCACTCCCCAATCAAAGGACATTCTCTCATTTTCCAATTTTTTGCCACCACAAAGAGTGCAGCTATAAATATTTTTGTACAAGATTTTTTCCTTATTATCTCTTTGGAGAATCACCCAAGCAGTGCTATGGCTGGATCAAAAGGCAGATAGTCTTTTAAAGCCCTTTGAGCATAGTTCCAAATTGCTATCCAGAATGTTTGGATCAGTTCACAACTCCACCAGCAATGCATTAATGACCCAATTTTGCCACAACCCCTCCAACATGCATTAGTGGCCCCTTGTTGCCATTTTAGCCAATCTGCTAGTTTGCATTATTGTAAAGAATTAGAATTGCTTGCATTAAATGACTTTGAAAAAATTCTTTTGAAACTTTATTTGCATACTACCTGGACAAAGGAGGTGGGTAGTCAAAGACCCCAAATAAAGGAAGCTAAGTCTATGCTTAGGGAGAAAGAATGGGAAGAAACATCTAAAGCCTTCAGCTCACAGATTCAGCTCTGCACTGGACCTTTCCAAATCTGTGTGACTCCTTTATATCCTCTACAACAGGGGTTGGCAACATATGGCTTTCTAGCCATATCTGGCTCTTTTGAGGGCCAGATATGGCTCTTTCTGCAGGATCCATAAAGTCATTTTTTTTCCAGGCACTGTTACAGGAGCGCACCCTGTTACAGGAGCATGCACTGTGAGCACTGTACGGCTCTCATGAAATTACATTTTTAAAAATGTGGCTTTTATGGCTCTCACAGCCAAAAAGGTTGCCAACCCCTGCTCTACAAGCACTGATGAACTTTCTCCTTGTCACCTTATGGGAGCTCCTAGAGGCAGGGTTTTCTCAGTGGTCAGGGAGGTGGAAGCTTATGACTTGGCTGAAGACCCTTTGCTTTTATTTAGGGTTCTCTGCTGAAAAAAAGGGTAGTAGGAGTATACAAAAGTATGATGCTGATAAACATCTACCCCTCTCTAAAATGAAGGAAAAGGCCTTCTCTGCATCTTGTGATCTGTCTGGTCCTTATCTCGCCTCTTGCTTTGTCATGGATATTTAAACTTCTCAGAGGCATATTTATTCCTGAAAATATTCTAGTAATAAAAATAAGATAAGTTGTCTGTTAGTACTCTTTGTTTGAAATGGTATTTTCTGTCACCTAGTTATAGTATCTTTCCTGGTCCAGTGGAAAATGAATATTGAATCATAGTAATTTTCATTGGAAAACTTTCTTAAAACTTGGATTTTGAAGGTCAGCCAACTTCCAAGTCTAGGTAATTTACTTGGGGACCTCAGGCCATCATCTCACTGGGCTGGCTTTTTCTCAGAGGGGGCAGAGGCAAGCTTGCTTCTCTTTTATCTACAAACATGGACTGTCTGGGTGACAAATGAGCAAGTTCTATTGGTCATTTTGCACTACCATGTCCCAGTCAGGTGGTGAAGAGGGGTGAAGGGGAAGGTGATGTCTTGGTGTGTTCCTGAGATCTGCCTCTTCCTGTAATGAGGGAAGAGTCAGGACTTTAAAGCCTACCTGCTCTAAGACTTTTCCAATCAGAAATGTCTTGTGATGTCCAGGGATGGAAATAAAAAATATTTCCCTCTCTGACTGTAAAATACTAGCCTTGAAACTAGGATTTCAGAGTTTTCCCACCTACCCTGATGTGCAATGTAATTCAGTCCAATAAAATTTATTAGAGTCTTAGTATTGTAGGGTCCACTTTTCTT
>NW_025353915.1:0-1406 GCF_016433145.1 Gracilinanus agilis
GGAAGGAAGGAAGGAAGGAAGGAAGGAAAGAAAGAAGAATTTGTTTAACATTGACTTTTGCCCAGGCAACTTTTTGTCGAATTACAGAATTGAACAGAGCTTTAATAATGGTACTAAGTGGACTTTGGACACCCTTAATGGAATAGTGTGGAATATTATGGTATAAATGAAAACAAAAGAAATCCTAGGTTGATATACCTCTCTCAAGAATCAAATATCTCACACACACCGGAGCTGTGGCTGAGGTGTCCCTCCTCAAATTAATAAAAATAAGTGAATATTCTCTTTGATGCTTCCTTGTCTCTGTCCTTTGCTTCCCTTTCATTACCTATGTCCTAAAAACTGAGTGCTTTTATGCTGACCCCAGGCTTTCGTTTCACAGAGGAAATGATTTTGTAAAATGGATCTAAGTATATTAAGGAATGATTCTCTCTTATTCAGGGATCGGACAATATTTAACCATTCTCTAATGGTTTTCAGGAATCCATGAGAAGCCTTTAGGAGGGAGATATTTTGGAATGTTTGGAAATATTAGCCTCCTTCAAATTAAACCATGTAGGTCACTGTTTATTTCACCTGCCTGATCATAGCAACTGAACTGTATTCAGTTGCATTGTTCTTATTCCTTTTCTCACTTTCCCATTCTCAGATCCCCATCTTCTAGAAGAAATTAGGTAAAGAGGATTACTGGCTACCCATGTCCAAAAAAAAAAAACACAATGCACTCTGTGTCCCACTATACAAGGTTGCAATGTCTTTTACCCTGTTGGTGCTAAGCTATTCAGGCCAGACTGTGACCCATGGCAAACCTACAGGCAGAGTATAAGAAGGCAATTGATTTGCTCACTCTTCCCCAGTCATTTCCCTGCTCATCTCTCTGCCTCTTCCATAGATTCTTCACTGTGCTCTTCAATGAAAATTATTGAAGAAAAGAAATCCCCTGACTGGTAGTTTGAGCTCCAGCAAATCATTCATTTTAACTGTACTGAGCAGTAAATAGTAACTAGATAATAACTCTGGGCTTCTGAATCATAGGAAGGTCCAAGAATAAACCTTTCAGTAAAGTGACCAGTGGTGGTGGGAGATGGGTGAAGGAGATTAATGACGAAGAGCTCATGGGTTGCAGAGCACTGAATTTTCTAGGCTAGACATCATGAGCTCTCCCTGGGTCAGGAGAAGGGGCAAACCCAGGAGATGAGCCAGAGAAAACTATGATTGTCCCTAAGAGACCATAGAAGACTTCCGTCTTTGAAAAGCAACCCAAACTTGAAGTTTCTTCATAAATGAGTAAACCCCCTATATCTGTCTACATTTTTGTTCTTCAACTACCATATAAACCTTTGGATTCCAAAGTTTAACAAATATTTGACTAAAGGGAAAGTAATATAATATAATATAATATAATA
>NW_025353916.1:0-8214 GCF_016433145.1 Gracilinanus agilis
AGTTAAATGATTTGCCCATAGTAACACAGGTTGTATGTAAGTGGCAAATTGAGGATTTAAATTTAAGTTTGCTTACTTCAAATTCAATCCTCCCATTTAATGCTCTACATATCAGCACATAGGATACAATCTATTAGTTGAAGAATCTAAATATAACTAAATAAATTAATTATTAATTATCAGGTGTTCAGGAAGGACTAGCACTTAGGATGTGAAGGCTTTCAGAATCCTTTTCAGGGCTGCTTATCTACCTTTGGTGTCCACCTGGTGTTTAATTCTCACCTATGACTCTAAGAAGTTATATCATGCCCAGTGGTCACCCTTTGGCAAATCATCTCAGCAGATAGGTTTAAGGTAACTGACAATCCTCAAATCCATTGGTGAGTTAGGAGGATGTATACCTTAAGTATGTGAAGATTTCCCAGAACAGAACAGACAAAAAAAAATATATTGCAATGGCCATGAAGGCAGCTCCACATTGTGGAGGTACTTAGTGCTTAGTCAGATATCAAAGATGCCAAGGTCATCAACTTTATCCTGGGCCATTGTAGAGTTGTCTTGATTTTTGTTTTGCCACTGGACTTTGATGACTGTTGAAGTGAGAGGGAGGCTGATAACTTTGTGCAAATCTGCCCCACTTAAACCTAATTCACATGCAAGTCAAGACATCACTGATATGTCATTGATCTTCTTTAAAAAAACATGAAGGACAAACAACAGTAACCAAATACCTAATACATGATAGCTTGCTCAGCGTTTTGGCTTAAAAGATTGCCTCCAATACATTTATAACCCTTGATTTATGGAGTTGCTAATTTTTCAGTTGGTCCCATAAAGAAATGTTTTTAAATTTTCTTTGCTAGGTGACTGCAAGCTTCTGCTATGCATTTCATCAGAGACTATGATGATCTATATAGATCACTGAGAGCAGCACTATGGCATTCATTATTTCTTTAGTGATCTTTTTGGGTAACTACTTATTGATGAATACTTTACAGATATGTCCAAAACAATCTAAATGACTTTATGTCTTATAGTCTACTTCATTCAGGCTATTTGATAATTAGAAAATGGTCTCCAAAAGACAAGTACTCAATTGTCTTCTTAACCTCCAGACCACTTGTTACTGTACCACTGGCAGTAATGTTCATTTTGCATCCACTTTATTTTACCAAATTTCATCTCCAAAATAATCAGCTTAGAAACCCTGCTCAGTTTGACTTAGGAATTCTGGAAAGAATTTGCAAACAAGACAATCCTCAAATGTGTTTACACTGTATCTTAAATACAGTAGACATTTAATACATATTTATTAAATGGAATTAAATTCAAGGTTTTCATTTTTTACTTTTTAGTGTAATTTTTTTAGGATGACATAGTTTTATTCTAGATCATACCTAAGATATTCCATTATATAAGTCATCTAATAGTTTGCTTTGCAGCACAGAATTTGATGGAGAAAACTATGGTAGAGATTTAAACATGATTCTTTAAATCAACAATAAAATTGTCAACTTAGTTTTAAAAGATGGGAAAAATGTAAACTCCCATAGTTGGAAAATCATGTATGCACTGGCAAGATAAACATGGGATTTGATTTCAACAGTGGTGTTGACAGAACTTACTTTGCTTCCTTCTAACCAGAAATCTAATGCTACAATTACCAGGTGATGAGGGCCTCCTCCACCTTCCCACTAAATCCTCTTCAGTGATTACCTTTCTTTTCAACCACACCCTTGTTGAGGCTTATTTCCATTGGGCCTCCTCTTCCATTGGTAGCTGTCAACTGAAGACTGTCATTGAGGGAGTAGAAGGTCTCCAGGGAATAAAGGATGAAAAATTTGCCATCTGGGCTATTCTTTGCCCTCTAATACTCTGGATCCTGCTTACAAGTTTTTTTGATGCTTAAAATTGCATCTGGAGAGGAAGGAATTGAGTTAGGAAAAACTTTTGGCTTCCTAGTTTTAGATTTTAAAATTATAAGTGTAGAGTTACACAAAATGAGAATCTGGTTTTTAGTATTTAATTAGCTTAATTAAATAGTAGTTAATTTCCCTAAGAATTGCTGGTGAATGGGCATTTTATTGAAAAGAAATTGATGTTTATTACAAAGAGGTCTGGATTGGAAGTTGGGAGGCCTAGTCTCTACAGGGAATATTTATATGACAATAAATCACTCAATTGACCTCTAGTTGTTCAATTAGTTATGAGAAAAGATATTTACACAGGATTTGGTAATGATAAATAAACAGATTTGAAAGACATTGAGCTTCTTGAAAAGAGGGCATCATTATAGATAAGGATGCAATAATACCATTATTTAAAATATTTGTTCAGACATATGACTTGATGGTATATAAACATCTATTAATATAATTAATTTCTGTCTTAAGAAAAGTAAAGATTCAAGTGCATTGATATGCCTAATGCATTTATGCTTATATAAGCTAAGGGAAGAAGTAATGACATTCCTGAACTTGGGCTGATTCTTGATTCTTGTCCTACCTTCACATCCTCTATCTGATTGTTGTTGAAGTCTTGTCAATTCTACCTCTAAAACATCTCTCAAATTCATGTCCTCTCACACACATAATCACTTCAGGCCTCTAAGACCCCTCTCTTAGACTATTGAAATGAATTCCTAATTGATTTCCTTGCTTTTGGGTTTCTTCTTGAATTTATCCTACAGAATTTAGAAATGGAATTGACCTCCGAGGTCAAATCCCCTCATTCTACAAAAGAGGAGCCAGGTTCAGAGAGGGTGACTTGCCCATGATCTAGAACCATATAAGCAGTAAGCTTTGAACCTAGCATCTGAACCCAGGTTTTCTGATTCCAGGGCCATTATTCTTTTTACTATACTATGATTCTCCATACAACTGCCAAAAGAGTGTCCCTAAGTTACAGGTCTGACCATGTCACTCACTTGCTCAGACATCTCTAACCTCTTCATTGCTTTTAGGATAAATAGAAATTGCTAAATTTGTCATGAAGGATCTCTAAAATCTGGCTCAAATCTACCTTTTCTTCCAGGTTAATTTCATAGCAATTCTATACTTGGCTGAGAGCTGTTCTCTGAACTTAGCATTCCATTTCCTACTCCAAAAACAGGCCACCAATTAAATTTGGAATGTTTTGACTCCTTGAGTCAGCTTTTCAGAATCCTTACCTATCTTTATAATTGAGCTCATGTGCCATTTTCTTTGTGAAAGTCTTCCTGATTCTATCAATTGTTAATTCTCTTTCTCTCCCTGATTACCTTCTTTTTGAAAAATTATCTTTATTCATGGTGCAATATTATTATACTTTCCCTTCCCACCAGGTAGACCATGACAGCTTGGTTCTTGTGTTTGTGTCCCCAGAACCAAACAAAGGATCTAGTACCTAAAAGACATTTTTTTAAATGTGTACAAGTGAAGATTTAGCTAAATACTTTTGAAAAGATAAATGACCAGTCAGGAGATCATTTATCTCTTTTCCATCCCTCTCTGTCTCTGTTTCCCTCTGGCTTTATTATTACTACCTGTGTGATGTTTGTTGTTCCTTCTTCTCTTTGGGACTTATTTTCCTCATTTGTTAAAAAAAAAAAAAAAGGATTGCCATGCTAGATGATCCTTTCGAACTCTAAATCCTTTAATCCCTTGATCCTATACCCCTAAGGTCAGTGGCACTCAGTAAATGGCATCTTATCTGATGGCCATTTTGCTTGTGTGCTTTTCTGCCTTCCATAGGTACATAAAGCCTATTATTATAGAGTATTTATAAAGTACTTAGTTAATGGAATCTTCAGTTAGTTTAGAAATGCACATGATAAAAACAAACATGCCCAAATACTGTAAAATTGTTAAAAACTTCTTTGCTTTAGGGCCAGGTTTACTAAAACAGTTTAGGGACTCCCTCAGCAAACTTTTAGGAGAATGCCTTCAATGAGTTGGAAAATCAGAATGATTAATACAACTGGAAAGAGACGTGTTTAAGTAAACTTTTATTCAGAAATTCAGAAATTTCAGCTACACACTCATTCACACACACAAAATAACCACTCATGGATACCCACCCACACATTCCCCCAAAACACATATGTGGCCTCCTGTACCTCCAACCACCCACTCTCACCCATCCATCTGCCCCATCCCCACAGACATATACACATCCCTTATTATTTGCTTCAAGTCTGGGTATGTCCAAAGTTGTCTAATTTACACAGAGATGAGCACTGGATTTAGGCTCAGAAGAGCTGATCTCCAGTCAGTTGCTCACGAGCTTGTATGACTTTGGGCTTAATCTCTGAATCTCAGTTTTTTTACTGTAAAATGGGCATAAAGACTATATGCTAACTTTGAAGTCAAAAGCCTTTTGGTAGGGTCAAGTGAGACTTGTAGATTAAACATTTTTTTGTAAAGCATTATAGAAATGTACCCTTCCCAGGCAGCTGGATGGCTCAGTGGATTGAGAACCAGGCCCAGAGACAGTAGGTCCTAAGTTCAAAGCTGATCTAAGGTACTTCCTAACTATGTGACCCTGGGCAAGTCACTTGACCCTATTGCCTAGCTCTTAGCACTCTGATAATGACATCTTCTGCCTTGGAACCAATACATGGTGTTGATTCTAAGATGGAAGGTAAGGGTTTAAACCAGTGGTTCCCAAACTTTTTTGGCCTACCGCCCCCTTTCCAGAAAAAAATATTACTTAGCCCCCCTGGAAATTAATTTAAAAAAATTTAATAGCAATTAATAGGAAAGATAAATGCACTTGTGGCCATCACCACTCCCCTGGATCATTGCAGCACCCACCAGGGGGCAGTGGCACCCACTTTGGTAATCACTGGTTTAAACAAACAAAAAAAGAAATGTATTGGATCACTGTCTTGTTGTTGTTGTCGAGGGGGCTTATGTAGCTCAATGAAACTGAGCTGTGCTGTGCAGGTTATCCAAGACAGACAGGTAGGTGATAGAGGAGAGTTCTGACAAAAGGCCATCTTGTGGAGAAGGAAATGGCAAAGCATCCAGTATCTTTGCCAATAAAACTTTATGGACAGTGAAGGACCTACCACACTGGGGTCCACAGGATCATGAAAAATGTGACTGAACAACAAGAAATAGAAATGTAAATTATTATTATTATTCTGATATTTTGATATTTCTCTCTTTCAAAGCACTTCATGCTTCCCTAATCCTCATAAAAATCTTCGAAACATAGGAAAAGGAGGACAGGACATAGCTTTTCATATTTAAAGGGAAGAGCCAGGAAACTTTAAGTTACTCACCTATTACCTCACTAGTAGTCAGCTGCAATAATGGGAAAAACAAAACAATACCAGAATCTTATTAGCGCTTTTCCTCAGTGCTTCTTATGGTCAGTCACATAGACTTCCTCCAGGGCAGATCCCAACCCATCCAACAAACATTTGCTAGATTCACATGGAGAAACTATCATTTTGACATATATATTTTAGTTCCTTGATTTGCTTCACAATGAAATAATAATAATAACAAAAGCAAACATTTGTATGTTGGGTAGAAAATGGCAAACCACTCCATTATTTTTGCCAAGAAAACCTCAGAATCAAAAAGAATCATACATGACCGAACAACAACATTAATATGGTGCCTACCACTATATACCAGATACTAAGCTCTTTACAAATGCTATCTCATTTGATCCTCATAACAACCTGGGGAGGTAGGTGCTATTATCTTCATTTTATAGTTGAGGAAACTAATACAAACAGAGGACTTAGTTGTATAACTTGTCAGGGTCATACAACTTGTATGTATGTAAAGTTGCATTTGAACCTAGGTCTTCCCAAGCATTCTCTCTATGGTGCCACATAGCTGCCTATATAAGAGCTATGGGGTCCTCTTGCTTTGATATTTGATAGAATTCTACCTCCAGTTGTTCTCTCACACTGTACATTTATGCTTCATTCATATTTCATACAGTGGTCCTCTGTTTTCCTGGTCAGTTGTTTCAGGATCATTGGGAAACAAGAACAATATGGATTTTCTGGCAAACCATAGACATCTCTAGAACATCTTTGGCATTCCTTCACTGGGCTGGACAAGATGGCATCTGAGTTCTCATTTGGCTCTGAGGACCATCACTCTCCTTGGTCCTGGGCTGCTACACTACCTCAGATCAGCCCAAATAATCCTACTTTCATTCTCCTCCTTGCCCTAGCCCATCCTTCAAATTAATTCAAGATTAATCTCCTTCATGCACCAATTTGAAAATGGATGGAAAACAGAACAAGTTCCTTAGCTTGGCATTTAAGTCTTTGAACAATTAGTCTCCAACCTGCAATTCCACTTTTATTTCATGCTACTCCCCAGCTTCTCCTCTCTGCTGTCTTCAAACTGGACTATCCACTCTTTCATAATTGCATGTCCTCTTCCTCATGTTTTTCTACCTCTAAGCCTCTACTTACCTCCCCTTTAAAATTTCAAATATTCCCTTCTCCACAAGTCTTCCATGATCTGCCTGGTGGAAGTAATTGAAGTATATCACTTTGTACATTTCTTGTGTATTTATGTTTGGTTTAATATTTTTCATTATAATTTTTCCAGATTACACATAGATAGTTTTTAATAATCACTTTCTGACATTTTGCAATTCATGTTCTCTTCCTCCCACTAGTAGGCAATATGATACGGGTTATACATGTACTATCATGCAATATATATTTCCATGTTCATCATGTTGTGAAAGAAGACATATGTTGTTTATCCTAGAAAAAAATTCATGCAGGAAATAAAGTGAAAAACGATATGCTTCAATTTGTATTCAGACTCCATCAGTTCCTTCTTGAGCAGTGGATAATTGTTTTCTTCATGAATGCCTTGGAGTTATCTTGGGTCATTGTATTGCTGATAATAGTTGTTATTCACAGTTGATCTTCATACATTATTATTGATACTGTGTACAACATTCTCCTGGTTCTGACCACTTCACTTTTGCATCACTTCATGTAAGTCTTTCAGGATTTTTGTGATTGATGTTTGGTATTGATAGAGAATTGTTCCAAGTTTTAGCTCTTTTACTACAGTGTAAGAAGTTCTTTGAGGGCAGAGACTATGTTTCATTTATCTTTATATATCTGTGTATTCCTACTGTAGTAATTTATTTATCCTTAGCTCAAAATGTTTTGAATTCAGAGTAGAACTTCTAAAAAGATTTAGAGTTTCTGGAAGCAAGGCAAAGTTGTAAGAGTACAGATATCTTTTAAAATCATGGATTTACCAAGATTTTAGAAAATGATTTATCCTTTTCTTCCTCAAACCATGAAAAATTTTTTGCTATTACTCATTTCCTGAGTTTATGTTAAAGGTAGTGGTGCCAGCTCTTCTGCTAAAAAATTCCTCTGGCTCCTGATTGCCTAGAGAATAGTCTATAGACTTTTTTTTTTATTATTGGGCCTCCTTATTAGTAAAAATATTTTTGAATATGTATCCCTAAAAGATGTATATTTTGTGACTGGTAAATTATGTATATGTTATTTTATTAATAAATGTGTATATTATAAAAGAAATTGAAATTTAAAAGGATAAGAAAAAGATGAAATGATATTTGAGGAGACAGCTAGATAGCTCAGTGGACTGAGAGCCAGGTCTAGAAATAAGAGGTCCTGGGTTCAAATCTGGCCTCAGACACTTCCTAGCTGTGTAGGCTTGGGCAAGCCACCTGACTCCTATTGCCTAGCCCTTCCTACTCTTCTGCCTTGGAACCAATACAAATAATTGATTCCAAGATGGAAGGTAAGGGTTTATAAAAAAAAAAAAGAAGAAATGATGTCTGATAATAGGCTACTGAAATTTGTAGATTAAGAGAATTATATGGCTAGACTTGTATCTTAGGAACAGTAATTTCAAAATTGTAAAACTGGAAAGTAGAGAGAAAGAATAATAAGCTATTGAAAAAATTCTCACAAGGTGATGAAGATCTAATAAGGTGGTGGCTCTCTGAGTGACTTGTAAGTTATAGATATGAGAAGTGTTGGAGGGGATAGAAATGATAATATTTGAAAAATGATTTGGATGTGTTGAGTAAGGGAGAATGAGGAATTGAGGACAAAGTAATCTTGTGAATCTAGATCACCCCCAAAATAGTGGAACTCTGGACAGACATGGGGACGTTTGGAAGAGGCGGATGGTGTGATGGAAGGATAATATAATGAGATCTGCAGTATACATGGCAACCAATCCATTCCTGTTCATC
>NW_025353917.1:0-7554 GCF_016433145.1 Gracilinanus agilis
ATATATATATATATATATAATCATTACTTGGCAGGGACATTTCTTTTGCTTCTTATATACAGGAATTATAGATCAGATTATATGAACTTCATGATTCTGGGGCAGAAGTACAGGAAGAATCCTTGGACTTCTCACTCTGTGATCTACATCCAGGAGACAAGGTCTATATAAAAAGCTGTCAGTGAACTGGTGGGACTCAGCCTATTTGGAAGGTCTCTTCTACAAGTTTCTGACTACTCTGACTGCCATCAAAATTGAGAAAAGGATTCTTGGATTCTTTGCTTTCATGTAAAACCAGCACCATCCATTGATACTATATCCTGTAGCTTTCATTGTACATCATTGTCTTTTTGTTTGTTTTTATTTTTATTTTTCATCTATTTGTGATTAGGGATTTATAAGTAAGCCTAATTTAGTGTCCATTTAATAATGCTATCCTCATTTGGTGCTATTTTGTTTTCATCATTAAACCATATTATATTTTCTTCTTTTGTTCCTTCTTCTGATATCTGGACTAAAGATAATGCTATTATTAGGGTTCATAGCCAAATAGAACTCTATCCCAAGCCAAAGTCATTGGGTCTTAAGGATGTTGGATTTGTTACCAGCTGCATTGGAGCCCTGTTTACAAATGTCCATGAACTCCAAAGAATTATGAATGAATGACACTCAGCAAATTGCAGTGACATCTGATGGCTCATGGTAGAACTTCTCATGGTTACAAGGCACTGGTTTATTAGCAGCTGTGGTCAAAAAGACCTTTTTAATCCTAGGAATTATCATTCTTTTCAGACATTGCCCTAGTTGTTGAATTAAAGACTATGTCAGTCTTTTGCCAGGGGATGAACTTATGTATATACATATTGAGAATCATGGCCATGTTAGAGATCCAATAAATATAACTTTTAAGTTAAAACACTTATGTTTAACTGTTACATTGTTGAATATTGAATATGGAATCATATATGATATTTAGTACTGAAGAATCAGTTTACAATGTCTAACAACCCTAACACTGTATATCTCAAAGCTTAGACTATTGAAAACTACCATTCATAAATAAATTTTATGGGGCCATAACTAATGATTGAGTTTTATTCCAGATGTACTAACAAGACTGTGCCAATAAGCCATTGATTATGGATACCATCAGCCCCTTTGGGAGTGATACAGGTCAGTAACATGGTGGGGAGATGTGTCTCAGCAATGGGTTAAAACAGCAATTTTGGCAAAGACTGAGGTAGGCCTTTTCTGATTCATTTCCTGGTAAGACATCTCCTGTGGAGAATATTCTCACTGAGCTCTGACTCTGCCTTGATATCCTTTTGACTCTTATATGGAGTAGAAATCAAACTAGAATATTATAGTCATAATATAGAATATTATATCATTTCTATCGCTCTTTCTTTTGTATGGCAACTTTCTTTAGTCATGGCAAATGATAGATTACTACAATATTGTTTCATCTGACCTACTTGCTTGGAGGATATAAGCTATCTACATTAGAAAGTGGATAAGTATCAGAAACTTGTTATAATTTCTCCCTCTCTCTCTTTCGTTCACACACACACACACACACACACACACACACACACACATATGTACATGTACATTTTTTTCTTTTCTCTTATTTTTGGGAAAGGTGATTTATATATTATTTGAGTGACTTATTTAATGCATTCTTAAATAATTAATCCATCCATACATTCTATAACAAGTCTATTGGTTTTGTAAATGAATAAACATTGTTTTGGAACATTCTTTTGTGTTACCATCAAGTTATATGTGTGCTTACATAAAGGGCTATATTCTTTGCAGTATCTCATCTGTCTGAGTGGGGACTGTGGAGCTATTCTGAAGGTTCATAGACTAAGAATTTTTTAAAGCAATTTAGGGAAAATATTGCCAGTGATCTGGACCAGAAAGTAAGTCTTCCAGAGAAAATGCTGTAAAGACCATCATGATTCTGGATGAACTAAAAAGATGACAGCAGATGACAGAAGATGCTCCTAGAAATCAGACACTACACCATGAAATTCTTAGTAAGCCTTTGGATATAATGAACTGAATTGTAGGGGTTGGGTCATCCATCCTCTTCAGTCCTTGCCATGCACCAATATTCTGTTTTGATTGTAAAACCTTGTGCCAAAAAAGGGGAATACCTCCTAATGTCTCCTTGTCAATGCATCTATCAATCATTCTTAATATATTAATAATGTTTCAAATATAGTTGGCTCCTCCATAAATTGTATAATACTTTTGGGCCCTTATGTATCCTGGTGAGTCAATCCTGAAATGTATAGATATAATATATGGAATGATCCGTTGAGGATACTAATATGTCTCATAAAATCAGAAGGAGAATTGTGGGAACTTAAAACTAGCCTTTACCTCTTTCTTTGGCACCTCAAGACAACCTTTTTTTTTTTGCCTTAGTTGTTTTATTAAAGGCTATGTTATGCTTTTACCAGGGGTTCTAAAAGGAAAAAGCTATAACTTGCTTTTTCCTCTACCCTCTTGTTGAATAAAGGAAGAGGCAAAAACTCTTTATCTATAAACAAAATCTCTTATCATAATGTGATAGAGAAAAGTGGATACGTGTACTTGTGCAGCCATTCTAAAAGTATCATGACTTCTGGCGTCCAGAAGACCCTTGTCTTCTCTTGCTCTGCCAGACTCCTGACAACTGGAAGACCCACATTTTATCCAGAGTGAGGTCAGAGTCCTCCAATCAGAGAGACTGGGGAAAGGGATGTCACAAAGATCATAAATTGGAACACCAGGAGAAAGTAAGGGCCTCCTTTCCTGGGATTCCAGAGTAACTAGTTGTATGTAGGCCAACATATCAGACCTTGGAAGGGAAGGGAAAGCAGCATGTGACTTATTTATTAAATTAAAAGGCAGGCCAGAGAAAACGAAGGCCCCTGTTTTTTTTAATTTAATAAGTAATTATAAATTAAAATATAGTCTCCAGAGAATTTTAATCATAATAATAATTTGATCAAGGTCACACAAACAACAAGTGTCTGAGGCCCATATTCGAATTTAGATCTTCTTGACACCAGGCTCAGCTCTCTATGTTTGGCTCTACTTTAACTGCCTTGTCTTTTCCATGTCAGCACTCTACTAGTATTGCTATATAGGAGGGAAGCGTAGGATTTAACAGTCTCTGAAGATTTAAAATTAGTATCACATGGAAGTCAATAGAGAAATTTATGGTAGGCATGAGCAGGCTGGAATATCTAACCAATAAGGGACTAAGAAGATGAATAAGAATTTAAACATGTCATCAAGGAAATCAAAGAAGAAAAGATGGGTCAGTGACATGGGGAGGGCGAGAGATGACAGGTGGACCCTCAGTCTTTCTACTGGCACTCTGGCAATGTTAGGGGGAAAGCAAGGAAGGTGTACATATGTTGGGGGAATGTCCTGAGGTAGTAAACTCATAGCAGAACATAGATAAGAATACCATAAGATCAGCTAGTCAAAGATGAATCAGGAATTGCACAATTAGAGGGAACTCTTATTCTGATGGCATCACAGATCCATTTGAGCATTCAAGCGATGTAAATGATACCATGATCTTGGCCCTATTAACATTGATTTCTACCCATCATAGCTTGAATTAAAGATTAGAGGAATCACCCTTTCTACTTGTAAGGAAGAGGTCCCAACAAGATGGGAACCTCTTGTTGTCCCAAAAACCTCTTCTCATAAGCCCATATAATGGAGTTTGAAAAAAAAAGGAGGTAAGTTTCATGTTCTTAGCTTAAGCTCCTTTCCCCAATATCTACATCAACAGGACATGATAATTTAGTCCTTTAAGAGGCTAACATGTGAAGTTGCTTTACATTGATTGGTTAAAAGCCAATGATTGGAGCTGTAAATTGCCTTCTGATCATTTGGTGACTAGATTATAACTCTAGTAACTGGCCAATGGTGAATGAGGGGAGGGACTGATTCATGTTAGGAACTTGGATAAAAGGGAGAATGTGTATTCCCATTCCTGGTACTTGCTTGCTGGCTGTAATGCCTATAGTACTGGCTCCAGAGCACTCATTCTCATGAGGATAAAATAAAATAGCCGTTGCCACATGAACTCTGAGTTCAAGATTCTTTTGAGTAGGGGGTTGTTCCTCTTATTACCCTTGTAAAAATCAAACCTTAGCTAATGGCATTTGGTATGCTAGAATTCTTCTTCTCTTCAAAGATTTACATTATGTTTCTATTTCCTTACTAAGAAACCATTGTACCTATTTGGCTTCAAGTGGCTGTTTAGTTTTACCTGCCTGGACATTGCATGTTGGAACTGAATAAATGACCTTCTTATATCCCATCTATAAAAGATCTTTAGAATATAGGACATGGTAATTAAATGTGGATATTATTTCTCCAAAAGCAATCCTGGTTTTATGGGAAAATATGTTGGACTGGTAATCAGAGACACTGGGTTTTAGTCCTAGCTTTTCCATTTACTACCATTTTGAACTTCAATAAGTCACCTACCCTCTCTACTCCTCAGCTTCTTAATCTTTTAAATGATAATTGTGTACTGAATGACTCTTTAGACCCCTTCCAGCTCTACATCTACAATTCTATAATTTCATTATCATTTGGGCAATAAACAACTTCCATATGTCTATTGTCTTGAAAGTAGCAAGTCTGCACAACAAAGGACCTAAAAAAATAATAACCAAACAATCATTTGAGAGGCCTAAATTAAATTTTATTTTCTTGGCTGCCTTTCAGATGAATATTAACAGTGAAGTTTTTACCAGATGGAGAGGTCATAAGCACAGTAGGTATCAAGGGGAAAAAAGACCAACCTGCCAAAGAATAGCATCAGAGAGCAACAAATGCCATTCTTTTCCTGACAGTGTCTAAAATCCATCTCTCCATGCTCTTCACTGTCATCTGCCACACTGTACCACAGAAGAACATTTAGAATAATGATAGATTCTATAGTTCCTCAAAGCAGCCATTTCTAAAGGAGTCCAGGCTATCATTTTTCAAGGCAAAGTATCCTTTCTCATTTTTGTACCTAAATTTGAACTGAAAATGTAACCTTGTGTGATCATAAACTACCAATTTGCCACTAAAATCATAGCAGAGTAAAAAGCATGTTATGGGGTGTCTAAGCCAGCTTTGTTGCCACTTTGAGAGGAGTCTGGGGGCTACAAGGAGAAGCAAGGCAGGTTGTGGTGAGAACCCAGCTATCATAAAATGGAATAACTATGGCTTATTTTCTGTGAAGGAAATCATCATTAAACAAAGCTTTCTCCTACTTCTTTCTCCTACTCCTCACCCTCACCTCCAAAGGCATCATGACATTGTGGTAAGAAGATAGTTGGATTTGTAATCAAGAAATATCTTGATTAAAATTTCATCTATCTTGTTTGCTGTGTCCAATATGTTATACTGAGGATTCTTTTTCAGATACAGGTTTAACTAGATGTCTCTTGAGAGTCCTACCAACGCTAAAATTCTGTAGTTCTACAACCCTGAGCATATCTCTTACTTTCTCTTATCCATGATTTTCTCACAAATAATAGGGCTAATAAGGCATATACATGAATCTTTGTAAGCTCTAAAATACTATACAAACATCACTAGTAATCTGTTGTGCTTCTGATAGTGCTCTGAGATGTTTCTCATTTATTTCAAACCCACTGCTTCCTAATAGACCCCACTTTCTCCCTAATCTCCTGGATCTGCTCACCAAGGATTTCCAGCTTTGGTTTGTGGAATATCTCATTGTTGTTATTGTTCATTTATTCCTTACTCTTTGTAACTCCATTTGGGTTTTTCTTGACAAAGATATGAAGTGGTTTGCCATGGCCATCTGTGGCTCATTTTACAGATGAGAAAATTTAGGCAAACAGGATTAAATGACTTATCCAGGGTCCCACAGCTAGTAAGTGTCTGAAGTTGGATTTGAACTTAGGCCTTCCTGACTCTAGATCTGGGGCTCTACCTACTCTGCTACCTTGTAAAATAGCTTATTAATAACTTATTAACCCTGGAATGGAAGCTTTGTTATTGGACCATATTCTATAGGCTATTGAGCACCTATCATATCTCTTTTGCTTAATAATAATAGAAATATTAATGTATATATTAAAATATATGTATACATTTAAAATACATTATGTTTTTTGCATTACCTCAATTTCACAGTGTTTTCCTCTTCCATGTCTTCCTAGAGATCTATCTCTAATAATAAACAAAAATTTTGAAAAAACAAAGGGGGAAACAACTTAGTAAAATGAGAGAAAGAGACAAAATACTTTTATTAATGAGCCAATCACTGTGCTAGTAATCAGAAATACTTACAAATAAAAGCAAAAAAGATAGTCCTTACACTCAAGAAGTTTCCTTTCTAATGGAGGAAGGCAATACATAAAGGGCAACTAGAAAAGGAGTGAGGTAAGAATACACTAGAGAGGTCAAAGCTGCTACAGAAAAGATTGATAAGTCCAGAGAGAAAGGAGTAGACTTGTGAATGAAGTGAGGATGGCCTAGGCACCTCATGATATAATGGTCCAAATCAGAAGCTCACCCATTAGAAACAAGGACTGCAGGGGGAGGTATCAGGGAGATAAAGAGGTTGCTAGGCAGAGGTGGAAAAGTCCAGTAAGTGAGGAGAAAACTAAACACTATATTGAAACAGTTTATTTACACCTACATTCTTACATCTCTCCTTTGGGATCAAGCTTGGCAATTATAATTTTAATCAAATCATTGCTTTAATCATTTTCTTATTATTCTTTCATTTGCATTGTTCGGTCTTTGTCTATATTGTTTTCACGATTCAGCTTATTTCCCTTTGTACCAGTTCATACCTTCTCTGTATTCCTCATGTTTATCATTTCTTACAACTTGGCAATATTCCATTAAATTTGCACTGAAAGTTGTTTAACCATTCCCCAGTCAAGGGGCATCTGCTTTGTTTTCTGTTCTTTATTACTAAAAAAACAGAAAACATACTGCTATAAATATTGTCTTTTTGTCATCATTCTCCTTGGGAAATATACTCAGCAACAGAATTTTGGGCTCAAAGGGTATGAGCATTTTAGTCATTATGTTCCCATAATTCCACATTGCTTTGCAGGATGATTAGAGCAGTTTATAATCTCACAAAGAGTGTATTAGAGTGCCTGTCTTTCTACAACTTCTCCAGCATTGAATATTTTCTTTTGTCATTTTGCTAATTTGTTGAATATGAGGTTGTGAGGGTGAAGGGAAGGTAGAATGGAAGGTGGAGTGGGAGAAAGGAGAGAGGAAGGTAGAGGAAGGGAAAGGAAGGTAGAGTCCCCAGCCCCACAGGGGGAAATTGACCAGAGCCCTTCAGGGCTCAAATAAAAGATCAGAGAGCAACTTTAGGGTTTAGAATAGCTAGGTTTCATTTAAATCAGAAAGGGGGAGGTCTAGGAAAAAAATAGGAGGTAAATAGAAAGGGGAAAAGGCACACACACACACACACACACACAGAGAGAGAGAGAGAGAGAGAGAAAGAGAGAGAGAGAGAGAGAGAGAGAGAGAGAGAGAGAGAGA
>NW_025353918.1:0-3060 GCF_016433145.1 Gracilinanus agilis
GGAAGGAAGAGAGGAAAGGAGTGGGAGGGAGAAGGAAGGAAAGAGGGAAGGAGGAAGAGAGGGAAGGAGGGAGAGAGGGAAGGAGAAAGGGAGGGAAGAAGGAAAAACATAAGATCATAACTCATAACCTGTGTTTTTTAATAGATACCCCAAAGAATTCCCTTAATCTGGGCAGGGCTTTCAGGGACCCTTAACACTACTGTTTGCTTTCTTGCTTCTATCAATCAATAATCAATCAATAAACATTTTTAAGAAGGTACTATGTGCTGGGCACTATGCTAAGTTCTGTTCTCTACCCTTTCAAGGGACACCACCAAAAAGCCCAATTCTCCCTGTGAATCTCAGTTGGCTCTCCCTTTACTTACACAAGCTCTGAAAAACATAAAATATCTTGTCCAGTTGTGCAATGAATATCATTCCTGTTCCCACCATCTGCTTTCTGCAAATGTCCTGCCTAGAGCAACCCCTAGGAGAAGATGCCAAGACAAATAATGAACTTCACAATAGCTATTTTCAGGATCTTCAGCAGAGTGGAAGCCTCTTGAGATAGTTCCCTGCTTATTGTGTGCACCTCACCTGAACTTTCTTCCACCTCGTTTCCCTGTTAAATTTCTGTTCACTGTACTAACTTATTGAGTCTCAATCCCCTCAGGATCTCTGTGCTAATGACATCAGACTAGAAAAGAAGAACAGTCCATCCTCTCCCCACTCCCAAATCCATCTCTGACCCTCAATATCCCTTCCCAGATTACACATAGAGACAGTAGTACTTGATTTGGTCATAGAATCCAGAGAACATTGCCTTCAACCAAGCCATGGAAGATAGAGAAATTACTTCAAGTCAAGACTGTAGGAGGAGTCATTTAGTCTAGGTACCACCTCCTCCTAAAGCTGATTCTGACTCTAACTAGAAATGTGTCTCTGAATTTCTTGAAGTCTTTAGCCGGGGAACTTAGATGCTACAGTACATGGTCTTCAGGAAATACGAATTCAATGTAAGGAAAAACTTACAAATCATTATAGCTGCCAAATTCAGGAGACAAAGGGTTGGTTCTATGTCATTAGAATTCTGTTTGGGGATGTTGTAGAGGAATTATTGGTCAGTTATAAGTTGTTTTAGATGATCTGTGAGGCTCTGAAATTCTCTGATCCTTAAGGTTGGGCTCAAATGTTAAGAACAGATTATTCCAGATTCATTTTACTCTTTGGTTCTCAAAAAAATGAAATCATTTGAGAACCCAATGTGACAAGCACAAGGGAAACAATCTCTAAGAACCTTAAACAATAGGATTTGGGGGAGAAGACGGTCAATATTGTACATTCTGGATCACTAACTCAAAATATTTGGTTATCTTTGTATTATTCAATAAACCTCTTAAATAAAGACTCAAAGGAAAGATACTGGGGAGTTAAGGAAGGGCAATAGAAGGATGTTTATGTCTCCAAAGAAATTGCATGACATCTCCTTCAAATGCAAATGCCAAATGCACAGAGAACAAGCAGATCATTAGGGTCTATGAAGTCACAGAATTCCATCCCCACTCTGCATCCCTGGGGGAGTCAATGATACCAGGAAGGATGAGCTCATTGACTTTTGTCAATGTGTGTTTCTAAGACTGTGACCCATTCTGATCCATGTGGAGCAGCAGTGGCAGAAGCACTGGACTGGCAGCAGAGAGGAAAGCAATTTCATGAAGTCTTTGTGGAAGCCATCTGGCCTGGCTCATGACCTCCCAAAAGGCTAGGAACAGAGCTCACCCTGAAGTGAAAGTTTCCAGCAGAAGGGAAAGAGGAAGGAATAGATTCCCAGAGCTCTAGTCACAACTGGGCAGCCCCCTGGGAAGCTGGATAATACTACAGATTGAGTTATTCTTGAATTCTATTCAGTCGTTTCAGTAATGTCTGACTCTCATGACCTCATTTAGGATTTTCTTGGCAGATACCAGAGTAGTTTGCCATTTCCTTCTCCAACTCATTTTACAGATGAGGAAACTGAGGCAAATAGGGTTAAATGACTAGTCCAGGAAACAGCAAGGAAGCATCTGAGGCCAAATCCTAATTCAAATCTTCCTGACTCTGGGCCTGGCACTCTATCCACTGTACCACCTAGTTGCCCCATTATTTTCAAATATGCTCCCTTAAAAGAAGACCTTTTCCATCAGTACTAGCTCTTAGCAAAGCTATAGGAAGGCTAACGTTTGTCTTGGGTGTCTCTCCCCTCCCCTTTCAAGGTTTCTCCTTCCCAGAGATCAAGAGGCCTGCACTGAGGGCTCTGGACCTCTTTTTTCTTCTATCCAAATTTACCAGTCCTATGTCCAAAGCCTGGAGTGCTGCTATACTAGAACTAATTTGAGAAACAATTCCTTTCTAAGGAGATGATAATAGTTGATAATGGCATCTTTCATTCATTCAACATTTATTAATAGCCTCCTGACTTTGTCCTTAATATGATTAATATTTCACCCTTCCCAGATAACATTTTTATCTTAATAATGTTTTCAACACCCTAAATAATAAGCAGTGTGGGAACTGTAGCAGACTGGTAAAAAAAAAAGGCAGCAAGGGGGTTTCCTGGTGACCCCTAAATCACATCGCATAGACAACTCTACCCAGATTTCCCTGCAGCTTTAGCCTTAGATGCTAGAGAAAGCACATGGAATATTAAGAGGTAGGAGCATACAGGGAAAGATTATTGCATTAGGAATCAGAGGACCGAGGTTCAAATTTGGCTCTACCACTTATAACCTGTATTACCTGGGGGAAGTTATTTCACATCTGTGTCATGCATGGTTTTCTGTAATAATATGAGGGTGTTAGGATAGATAGCCTCTAAGGTCCCTTCTTACTCTAAGTGTATGATATGATCTATGATTGTAGTCCTGACTCTGCCCCTCATTAGCTGTGTGACATTCAATCAATTGACAAGCATTTATTGAGTACCTATTGTATGTCATGTATTGCTCTAGGAGCTAGGAATACGAGCATAAAGATAAAACTTCCCTCAAGGAGCTTATATTTTATTAGAGGAGGTAATATGTGTGTGTATATATATATATATAT
>NW_025353919.1:0-1779 GCF_016433145.1 Gracilinanus agilis
GGAGGGAGGGGAAAGAAGGAAGGAAGGAAAAGGAAGGAAGAGAGGGAGGGAGGGAGGGGAGGGAAAGAAGGAAAGGAGGAAGAGAAAAGATGAAACTCATTAGCCCATCTCTGAGCCCATTGTATTATCTAACAATGCTCAACTTCATGAAGTTCTTTCTTTTATCTAGCTGGCATCTCTCATTTCTTGACCATAAAGACCTAATTCTCTACCTTTTGAACAGCACACAAAATACTGGTGGTTCCTAATAAATATCTGGAATGGCCATAAACATAGACTACCAGAATGTCAGAGATGAGAACATAGGAAACATTTAAAACCAGAAGTAGGAGGGACTTTAACACAAAAATAGACATTAGAGCATAGACAGAGGCATAACTAGCTTTAGGTGAGGTAGCTGGGGAAATTTTTCTTAATGTATTTAATTTTTTCCAAAGAACAAAAACATATATTCTCTCTCCCCACTTTACTCTCCCCTGCTGAAAAAGAAAACATAAAACAAAACCTCTGTAACAACCATGTGTAGTCAAGAAAACAATTTCCAGCACTGGTCATCTTAAAAAAACTACTTCTCAGTCTGCACAGGGTCCTGAAATTTAGAGAGTTTTATTAGCACTAGCTTCCTCCAAGAGCATAGAAACGGCTTAGTTTATTGTTGAACTAGCAAGAATAATTAGGTAACACAGGATCTCCCTCCAAAACCTACACTGAATGGTAAACTCCTGCCTGGCCTGACTTCACCACCGCCAACTCTGGATTTGGACTTAAATTTGCCTGAATCCAGGCCCAGAGCTCTATCCAATGGGCCACTGAGCTGCCTTTAATAATAGCTAATGATAAATACTGCTGAGAAAAGACCTAGCTTTTGAGTTTGTTTTTTTGTTGTTATTATTTATTCATTCATTTTTTCAGTCATGTCCAACTCTTCATGACCCCATTTGGGTTTTCTTGGCAGAGATCCTGGAGTGGTTTGCCATTTCCTTCTCCAGATCATTTTACAGATGAAGAAACTGAGGCAAACAGAGTGAAGTGACTTGCCCAGAGTCACACAACTAGTAAGAGTCTGAGTCCAAATTTGGCCTCAGGTCTTCCTGACTCCAAGCCCCAAATTCTATCCTCTGCACCACCTAGCTGCCCTTGCCATTGAGTTAGGAAGCTGTATCAAGTCCTAACTCTTAACACATACTGGCCATTGTGAACCTGGGCAAATCAATTAACCTTTCGGCATCTCAACCAAACTCTCTAAGACTCAAATTGTAGAGTGGGTGCCAGTCTGCACAAGTGAAGGAAGTTCCCTACATCAAGGAAATCTCAGCTGTACTCCTAACTTGATCTCTACAGCACTTTAATATTTACAGAATCCTTTCCATACATCATCTCATTTGACACCTACAATAACTTGGCAAGATAGGTTCTAGTATTGTCCACATTTCACAGATGCCAGAACAGATGCAGAGAGGCACAAAGTTAATAAGTTTCAGAGGCAAAATTCAAACCCAGATCAAACTTGCCATCAAATATTCTTTTTTTAAAAAAAAACCCTTACCTTTATCTTTTTTTTACAGTCTGTCTCAATACATAGTTTATTTTATTTTTTTAAACATTTATTAATATTCATTTTTAACATGGTTACATGATTCATGCTCCTACTTTCCCCTTTGCCCCCCGCACTCCCCCTACCCATGGCCGATGCGCATTTCCACTAGTTTTGTCATGTGTCCTTGATCAAGACCAATTTCCAAATTGTTGGTAGTTGCATTGGTGTGGTAGTTTCGAGTC
>NW_025353920.1:0-3799 GCF_016433145.1 Gracilinanus agilis
CTTTCTCTCTCTTTCCTTCCTTTTTTCCTCCCTCCCTGTCTCCCTCATTCTTTCTCTCTGTCCTTCTTCCTTTCTCTTTCCTTTCTTCCTTCCTCTCTCTCTTTCTCCTTTCTCTTTTTCTTTCTCTTTCCTTCTTTCTTTTTTCTCTTTATTTCCTTCTCCTCCCCCTTCTTTCCTTACCTTCTACCTTAGAATCAATACTGATTGATATACAATATGCAACACTGTATATTGGTTCCAAAGCAGAAGAGTGGTAAGGGTGGGCAATGGAGGTTAAGTGACTTGCTCAGGGTCACCCAGCTAGGAAGTGTCTGAGACCGGATTTGAACCCAGGACTTCCTGTCTCCTAGTCTGGTTCTTTATCTACTGAGCCCCCCAGCTACCCCCTGGGTTTCTTTACAATGTCACACTGGACTGGATGATTTTCCAAGGTCCCTTTTGGATCTAAATTTAGGATTTAGTCTCCTAAGGGAGGCATGGTATACACTGAAGCTAAGTGGTGAGGGTCCTATATTCTGCCCTGGCCAGGCCACACCAGGATTGGTCTGCATCCACAGCATCCAAGGGGCAACATCTCTAGGATACAGAACCTCTAGAGGAGGCAACCAGGACGGCAAAGAGCCCTTCGCCCTTGTCCTCTGAGGACCATTTGAAGGAAATGGAGCTTTTTCGAGCTGGAGGAGAGATGGGGGGAGGGCCATGCTATTTGAGAGACTCACATGGAAGAGGGAACCAGATTGCTCCACTTGGCCCCACAAGGAATAACTAGGAGCAGTGGGTGGAAGTGTGAAGAGGCCACTTTAAACCTGATGGCAGGGAAAAACCTCAACAACTAACAATCAGAGCTGCTCAGCAGAGGAAGCGGAGGTGCTACCTCGGCAGGTGGTGGCTTCTCCCATCGATGGAGAGCTTCAAGCAGGGGCTGTTGACTCCTTGTTCAGAAGATTGTGGAGGGTTTTCTTGGTCGCGTCCAGGTAGGATTTGAGTCATGGGATCCCTTCTCCTAACCAGGTTTTCTTTTGATTCTATGAGCCCTCCACCCCTTCCTGAATTCCCATCTCTTTCCCAGGACCCCTCTTTGCACTTGGAGCCTCCTTTCCTTTTACTGATGTTGATTTCTCTTCCAATGAATTCTTGCCCACTTCACTGACAAATTTTCACTGAGCCAGGGGTGTTGTGTAGTAAATATTTAATAACCAGGTTCCCCTTCCTCCCCCCAACCAAAAAAAATTATATATAACAGACTTGTAAGCTTAATTCACATGATTAATATTCTCTATCACTTTCCTAAGTCTCTACAATCAACAATAAATCAAACCCTGATTTGCACAGTTTGCCGATTTCTTCCATGTAAATGCTCCCAAAGAAAACTTTAACAATTGGCCCTCCAGTTGGAGCTGGCTCGGGCACACTCCTCCTTATCCTTTTTGTTATTTCTTATGTTATAGAAGGATTCCAATCCATTCACATACCATATCGTATTCAGCTATCGCCTGACTGACAGGCATTGCTTTTTGTTTCCGGCTCTTTGCCGATAAAAAATTGTCCCTATAAATATTCTTGTGCATCTGGGATTTTTCCTCTTTCTTTGATCTCTTTGGGGTCTCGGGGTCTTTGTTCCCTTTGGGAGATATGTTCTCTACTGAGGAACAGCAGGCAGACCCATGAAGGGGCAATAATGTGAAATCATTCTAAAAAGGTGGGTAGGAGCCAGATCGAGAAGGGTTTAAAAATGCCAAAGAGAAGGATTTGTATTTTATTCTGGGCACAGTAGGGAGCCAGAAACTTCTTGAGCAGGGGAGTGACTTGTGCGTTGGAATACTAATCTGGAAATTACATGGAGTTGGTTTGGAGAGAGGAGAAGCTGGAAGCAAGGGAACCAATTAGGAGAATATTACAGTCATGTTTCAACTCCATCACCATTTTCAGGAAGCCCTCGGACCCTCTTCCTTTTGACTTTTGTAGATTGTCTTCTCCCCCCAGATGGTAAGCTCCTTGAGGGCAGGTACCATTCTTTCTTTTCCTCATTGTATTCCGACTGCTTGGCACAATGCCTGGCACATTAAAATAATTAATTGAAAGAATTATAACCATTAAAGATGTTTATTGAAATCCAACTCAGATCCTGTGACCCCCAAGTTCAGTCCATTCTGCTGTACTACTACATGCCTCCTTGCAATCAAATTATGCTACACTGAAGACTTCAACATGTGCCCAACATGAAATGAATGGAATAAATTAAAGTTCAGTTTCTCTCTAAAAACATGTTTGTTGAATCATATATAAGGACTAGAGAGAAACCCAGGTCTCTAGATAGACAGAGAGAGGGCAAGGAAGATAGGCGGGAAGGTAGATAGAAGAGTCATCTCTTTTTGTTGTTGCCATTGAGTTGTTTTCCATTCTTCTTGACTCCATTTGGGAGTTTCTTTTCTTTCTTTCTTTTTTTTTAACCCTTAACTTCTGTGTATTGGTTCATAGGTGGAAGAGTAAGGATGGGCAATGGGGGTCAAGTGACTTGCCCAGAGTCACACAGCTTGGAAGTGTCTGAGGCTAGATTTGAACTCCTGACTCTGGGTCTGACTCTCAATCCACTGAGCTACCCAGCTGCCCCCTCATTTGGGAGTTTCTTGGCAAAGATCCTGGACCGGTTTGCCATTCCTTCTCCAGATCATTTGACAGATGAGGAAACTGAGGCAAACTGGGTTAAGGGGCTTGCCCAGGGTCACACAGTTAGGAAGTATCTGAGGTCATATTTGCTCAGGTCTTCCTGACTCCAAGCCTGGTGCTCTGTGCACTGTGGTGCCACCTGGCTGCCCATAAAGGCAACCTCTCCAGGTGAGGAGTCATCTCTACCTAGCCACATCAATGATAATTTTGTACATGGAAGCTGATGAGGTCAGTGTAGGGAGAGAAGGAAGAGGGCCCAGGATACAGCTCCGGGTCTCCCTATACAGAGGAGGGGAAGATGAAAAGTGATCCAGATAAGGAGTTTGAGAACTGAGAGTACCGTCAAGAAAACCCAGAAAGGAAAGAACATCTAGGAGGAAGGGCTGATCAGCGTCAGATGCTGCAGGGAGGTAGAGAAAGATGAGGGCTAAGAAAAGTAAAGCGACTGGGGCAGCTACCGAGTACAGTGGGTAGAGCACTGGTCCTGGAGTTCAGAGGACTTGGCCTTAGACACTGCCTAGCTTTGTGACAAGTCATTTAGCCCTAATTGCTGCCTTTGCTGGTCTTCTAGTTTAGAATTAACACTAAGGCAGAAGGTAAGAGTTTTGTTTTTTTTTTTAAGAAAGAAAGAGAGAAAGAGGGAGAAAGGAAGAGAAAGAGAAAAAGGAAAAAGAGAAAGACAAAAGAAAGAAAAAGAGAAAGAACAGAGAGAGGGAGGGAAGAAAGAAGGAAGGAAGGAAGGGAGAGAGAGAGAAAGGAAGAAAGAAAAAGAGAGAGAAAGAAAGAAAGAAAGAAAGAAGGAAGGAAGGAAGGAAGAAAGAAAGAAAGAAAGAAAGGGAGGGAAGAAGGAAGAAAGAAAAAGAGAGAGAAAGAAAGAAAGAAACAGAGAGAGGGAGTGAAGAAGGAAGGAAGGAAGAAAAAGAAAAGGAGGGAGGGAGAGAGAGAGAGAAATGAAGAGACTGTTGGTAGCCCTGGAGAAGGTAGTTTCAGCAAAGGGATGGGGTTAAAAGCTGGGCTGTAAGAAAGGATGAAGAAACAAGTGAGCTCTTATTCCTATTATGTGCCAGGCATTGTGTGAAACACTTTATATATCCTCAGAATAATCCTTCTGTTATTATATTATTTTAATATA
>NW_025353921.1:0-1386 GCF_016433145.1 Gracilinanus agilis
ATATACATTTATATGTAATCTATATATGTTATATAATGGCCCCAAAATACAAGAGTATTGTAAAATATCTACTTATATTCAGTGTAATAAATGAAAATAAGAATATTAAATGTAAATTAAATGTAATATTAATAAAATATTGTGCTCACCATTATAAACTTTACTCTTAAGTCAGGCATCCATTAGTAGCTCTTAATGTAATTTAAGAAAAATGGAGATATATTAAAAAGGAAAATGAAGGAAGGGGACAGAAAAATCTCACCTATCTAGAAAAATACCTAAGCCCAAATTCCAAGTCTGCCAAGCCACTTAAGATGCAAAATGCCCTCCAGAGCTGAGAGAGAAAGAGAAAGAGAGAGAGAGACAGATAGACAGACAGACAGACAGAGACAGAGACACAGAGACAGAGACAGAGAGAAATCCACCCCACACCTTTTATCCTCTGTGCCCCTACATCCCACAATGTACACACACAAAAATGGGGTGTGGGGTAGGTCAAAGTTAGGGAGTGGTTTCTATCATCACATCAGTAAAAAAATATTTTTAAATAAAAGACTTTTTTATTATGTGAAATTTTCAACTTATACAAAGGGTTTTGAAATGTATTGGTCACATAAAATGAGGTCCTACTATATACAAAAGTATTTATAGCAACTTTTTTCATAGTAGCCCAAAATGGAAAGTAAATGAGGAACCATTTCTTGGGGAATGGCTAGACAGAATTATTCTCTGAATATAATATAATATTATTGGTCCATAAGAAATACCGATTGAGTTTTAGAGAAAACTAGGAAAATCTCCACTAAAAGATACAGAATGAAGTAAAGATAACCAAGAGAAAATTTTATACAGTAACAATAACATTGAAAAGAAAAAGAACTTTGAAGAACTTTAGAATTTTGGATAATAAATACATTCTGGGAAGATGATGAATAGATCAGAAGATTAAGAGACAATATAAGAATCCTTGGACTACCTGAAAGTTATGATCAAAAAGAGTTTAAACATTACCTTTCAAGAAATTATTAAAGATTGCTCTGAAGTTTTAGAATTAGAAGATAAAGTAGAACTTGAAGAATTCATTAATCACCACTTATAAGAGATCTCAAAAGTAAAATACACAGGAACATTAGCAGCTAAGTTTTGTACTCCTAGGTTAAAGAGAAAATACTACAAGCAACTAAAAAGGAACATTTAAATATTAAATAAACAGTTAAATTTATTTAACAAAAAGAATAGCACAAGATTTAGCAGGTTATATTAAAACAACAATGGGCCTGGAATACACATTTTTTAAAAACATTTAATAATATTCATTTTAACCTGTTTACATACTTTATGCCCCTACTTTCCCCTTCCCCCCCCCCCCCCCCCCCCCCCCCCCCC
>NW_025353922.1:0-4057 GCF_016433145.1 Gracilinanus agilis
TGTGTATATATTATATGTTATATATTAATATATTATGTATTATAATATTATGTATGGCCCACTCCCAAAAGAGATCAAAGAAATCAGAAAAGGTCTTGTATATACAAAAACATCTGTAGTACCTCTTTTTGTGGTGGCCAAAAACCTAGAAACTTAAGGGATGCCCAATCATTTGGGGAATGACTAAACAAATTGTGGTGCATGGATATTATAGAATACTATCAGGCAATAAGAAGGAAATAGATTATTTCAAAGAGAGATGGAAAGATGTATATCAACTGATACAGAGTGGATTGAGCAGAAGTTTTATATTATAACATCAATATAAAAACAAGCAGTTCTGGAGGCTTGCACGAACTGAGGGAAAATGAAATAAGTGAAATATGGATAATAATTTATACAGCAACACTATGCTAAAAACAAACAACTTTGAAAGCTGAAAAAGCTCTAATCAAAATGTTGACCTTCCATTATTCCACAGGACCAATGATGAAACCTGATACCTACCTCCTAACAACGAAGAGGTAGATTCAGAGTGCAGAATGAGACATATTTATTTTGAACACTAGTGGGAGAATTTATTTTGTTTTACTATATATATTTTTAACAAGAAATTTGTTTGTCTTTTCTTTTTCCAAATTCAAGGGAGAAGGAGAGAAAATAAATTTCTCTTAATTTGAAAAAATTCAATTAGGAAATCCCTACCCCAAAGCCCATTGGGATTGGACTCTCATTATTGGTGATGATGAAGGCCTTGCCCTTCCTCCGGGCAAGATAGAGGTGAGAGGTAAGAGAGCTCAGACTCTTCAAAGTCACTTTTGTGATTCTTCAAGAAAGAAAGGAGTCTTTCACATGTAAAATCCAGAAGTATTGCTCATTAGCTATTGGAGGGGGTGGGAGAAGGGGAGGGAAAGAACATGAATCATGGAATCATGGAAAAATATTCTAAAATCAATTAAATAAATAAATAAACTTAAAAGTAAAAAAAAAAAAAAAAGAAAGGAGTCTTTAATGCTTTTAAATGGGGAGTCCCCTTTGGAACTCCTCAAGCTTCAGATCTACTTCATATTGATTTGAGTACTTCTGGTTTCCAGCTTTGTCATTATTTTGGGGGAATAAGAGGATTCCAAGCTCTATATCCAAAGTCTGATACCTTCTTTACCTAATGTCAGATCCACAATGAACCCACATAATGAATAGCAAAGAAATCCATTTATCCAAATCGTAGCAAAACAGAAATTAGAAAAAAAAATACGTTGGACAATATATACCGAACAGTACAAAGTGCTTCCATTGCAAGCAGGATAATTTGGCTCAAACTAGAGAAGTTCTCGGACCTCATTCAAGGGGCAGTAACTCTCTGCATGTCTCCTTATATGTCTTTCTAGACTATTTTTCCTTCAGCAGCCTAAAGTCCAATTGGTCTCTTGCATCTTCTCTCTCTAAGCTAGAAACCAGAAGTGTCTGAAGCAACTCAACAAAGACTTAAAACTTGAAGAGTCTTGAAAAGTGTTGAAGAAGACTTGAGTCTGGCCTTTGGAAAGTTCTAAAGAGGACTGGTAAAGGCTGCAGTTCTCTCACACCTCACAAATTCCATTCCACCCCTCATAGAGGACAATCTTCATCACCGACAGGAGAGAATCCCACATCAATGGGCGTCGGGACAGAAGTGACAAAAAAGAGATAGAATGGGGTATATCGGAACTCTAAGTAGATTGACTTGCTGGAATGTCAATTCTGCAAAGAGGAGTAATGTGTTACTGACCTGGAAAGTGTGCCTACCCCTCACTCCATGACTTCTTTCTTTTAAACCTTTACTTCCCACCTTAGATTCAATACTATATATTCTTTCCATGACAGAAGAGAGGTAAGGGCTAAATAATTAGGGTTAAGTGACTTGCCCAGGATCACATAGCTGGGAAGTGCCTGAGGCCAGATTTAAACCCAGGACTTCCCCACTCCAGGCCTGGTACTCTAGCTGCCCCACACCCTATGACTTTTTAGGAAAGGATCAACGGTTCTTCAGTGACCAAAAGATCAATTGGTCTTGAGACTCTGACTTTCATAGACTTCACAGCACTAAAATTCCATAATACTAGGATACTTTAAAGTCAAGATTCCACCATTAAGAAAAAACCATGACTTGGCTTCCATTTATCTTAAAAGGGATCATAAGGTTGTAGATCTAGGTTTGGAAGGGACCAAACAGGTCATTGAGTCTAACTCTCTCATTTTACCCATAAGGAAACTGAGGCCCAGAGAGAGTAAATATCTTGTTTTCAGTCACCCAGCTGAGGTGGGATTCAAACCAAGGCATTCCTGACTCAAAGTCCAGTGCTCTATGCTATATATATATATATATATATATATATATATATATATCACTGCCTCTCAGAGACAAAATCCAACTCTAATAATGCAGGGAATGAGGAGGAAAGATCATCGAAGGGTCACTAAATAAATTAAGGATTTTAAAGTTCATTTGTCAAAGGTGGAGATAAGAAGTGAACAAAGGATGAAGTTGGGAATAGGACAGAGAGGATGAGTCAGTATGCTGAAGGAGTAAGGGCAGCTTCATCTTCTGGCCTCACTTACCTTGGAATGGTCACTCTTTGTTGCTCCCAAATAGTTTCTCATAAAAGAAAGGATTGGGACCAGATAATCACAGATAGCTCTTTCAGATCTAACAATCTTCCTAGAGGTAAGCCCCAGAGGACAGAGCTAGAGGCAGTGGCCAGAAGTTGCAAAAAGAGCCCATCGACCCTGGGGATAGGGAATCAGTGTGAGATAGAGGAGAGAGCTTTGGACTTGGGAGTCCAAAGTCCTGGGTTCTAGTTTTAAGTCTGCTTCTGCCCGTGTGACCCTGAATAAGTCACTTCTCTAGCCTTCTTGTGCAAAATCAGAGCTTGACCAGAGGAGCTCCAGTGTCCTGTTCCATCTCCAGTATTCTAGAGTTTCTGATTTAGTCAGCCAGGATAAACCTCCCAGAATGGGCTCTCTCCCATCCTGGCCCACCTGTATCTTTGCCTGCAAGGTCAGGTTCCATTCTGTTGTGAAGGAGCTCCTCTATTCCTGTTTCCAAGGCCTGGTTGTATGTGCCTTATTTAGACAGCCTATTTGGCATCGGGAATGTACGTGGAGAGGAGATGGCCCCAGCGCTTCCTCTCTCTCTCACGCTGCCCTCTGTGCCAGCTACCTTCTCTCATAGCCCTCCGAGGTCACGATACAGAATCGCTGCGTCCACTTCACACCCAGAAATGGGCCTGCCCCCTGCCCCAGCTCACCCTCCTGCCCCTTCTCTCTGGCCGATTTACTTAAGGCTGAATGCTATATCTGGTAGTTCATTAATTTTTTTGTGTGTGCCAAAATGCGGATCATTTATGCTTATCCTCAACTAAATAACTCAGGTCATAAGAGGTAATGCCATGGGTAGTGGAATGTAAACAAACACATTCTACCTCAATAAACATGCTAATTTCCAGCTATAATATTCACGAGGAAAAGATCCATCACGCAGACCCTATTTGGCGAAGGCAGCAGCCCTCATCAGTCAATGGAGGAGGCTCCCGCCAGTTCACGGCGGGAGGCAAATAGTACAACTTAACTTGCTTGATGATGCCCTCGGGGGAAAACATGAGCCTCATAAATGAGTCTGGAAATGTGATAAAAGGATAATCTTGCATAAATGAGTCTATATCATCATTACCTGCACAAACAGAGGAAGGGGCCACGATTTGAGTGATGTATTCACATTTAATATAAATTAAGACTCTGAAAACAATGCACAAGGCCAGCATCAAAGGACTTCTACCTTCCAAATAAAAGGAACTGGGCATCTATCAGGGCTGCCCAGCTCTTTGGGTTCTACAGCGCCAGGTGAGATGCCCATGTCTCTGCCAAAGGACTGGAATTACGTGTGAAGGAGCCAGCTCCAGAGCCAGAGGAACGGCTTTTGTGTCAGGAACCCCAGGAACAGTAACTAGGCATATAAGAATACAACTTGGGGAGGGGGGAGTAGCTGGGTAGCTCACTGGATTGAGAGCCAGGCCTAGAGACA
>NW_025353923.1:0-2797 GCF_016433145.1 Gracilinanus agilis
TCCTCCTCCTCCTCCTTCTCCTTCTCCTTCTCCTCCTTCTCCTTCTCCTCCTTCTCCTTCTCCTTCTCCTTCTTCTTCTTCCTTCTTTTTTTTAAAATGTTTTTACACCAGCCATTTCCTCTAAATCTTTCTCACTCTAATTTGTAATAGAGGAAAAATTTAAGCAAAGCCAGCTGATACAGAAACTGTCTGACAGTGTATATACCACATTTCACATCTGTAATTCCCACCTAGGTTTATTTCTCTATCAGTTATGAACTCTAGTTTTCCAAGGGTACAATAAAACTTTCATGGAGGAAGAGGCTAAAGATCCAGAGCTCCATCTTCAAATTTGTCATATTCATCTACCTCAAGGAGATAAGATTGACACTTAGCATTATTTTTAAAAGAAACATCCCATCTTGAAATTGATAGGCAGGAGAAAAATAAAGCAGACTGACTGGGATAATGACCTGGGTGTGTTCTCTGGGTTGTCTAAAAATAGCCTACATTTCTGCACATTTGAGGCAGCATTTGGAGGAGACCCTGCAGCCTGACTGCCACATAGAACCATGTCCTATTTACTCAGCAGAGTGCTTGGGGCCACTGAGCTCATTGTAATCTAATAAAGAGAACAGAGAGATTTTGCGATTGTATGTTGTTTACAAGGCAGACCCTAAAGGCTTGTTATGACCCATTAGTCAGCTGTGTAAATTAATACCTTGTATGTCTGTTTAAACATAAAAGAAATTCCTTACAGGAGCTTTCCTTCAGGGTCTAGACCTTGTCATCATGCTGAGTTATCTTTTCTCCTGGCATCTAGTCCAGCTCCTTTGAAGCTATCAGATTAGGAAGGAAGATTTTAGTCCTTTGGGCATGGTCACTACTGAAAAATTTGGGACTTGATTCAATAGATTACTGCATATTTATTTCTAATTTCCCCATTGGGAAAATAAAAAGAAAAGGGGCATTATAATATCAACTTCATATACTAGAGTTTTATGGGTTGCGGAGATTTGGAAAACAATAGACTTAGATGAGGACATGAGACTTTATTTGAATACATGTCCCTCATACGTATAACACAGGGCATGGCAGCTGGCCATCTCCCCACATCCTCCTTCTAGACTTCCTCTCGGGGCTGCTTGGCTCTCCCAACCTACGTTCTTGCTTATAGGTTGGAAGTTCCAAGAGGAACGGCTCTACTGCTGCAACTTATTTGTCTCAGGGTAGTAGGGATAATGCTGGGAGAATACACTCACACTATTATATTCTATATCTGCTAAGCTCCCATTGGTGTGCTTCTCATTTAACAAATCAGCCAAGATGATATCATTGATTCTTTTTTTTTCCTTAAACCCCTACCTTCCATCTTGGAGTCAATACCGTGTATTGGTTTGAAGGCAGAAGAGTAGTAAGGGTTAGGCAGTGGGGGTCAAGTGACTTGCCCAGGGTCACACAGCTGGGAAGTGTCTAAGGTCAGATTTGAACCTAGGACCTCCCATCTCTAGGCCTGGCTCTCAATTCACTGAGCTACCTAGCTGCCCCCAATATCATTGATTCTTAAGCAGAAATGTTTGTTAAAAAGAAGGCAAAACATGAAAAATCAAAATGTAACATTCTCTCCATAACCATTCTTTTACCAATGCATGCAGTGTCTGTTGGGCAGAGGGACAACAAACTTATGAAACCACAGAATGCGAGCAAATGAGTAGATGACCTATGAGTTTGGAGCAACGCATAACTTTGTTGGTTATGGTCTCTTTCAGAAATAATCTGAACCACAAGTCACTGAAGGGAAGAACTGCTCCTCCCCAGTTGGCTACTGAACTTGGGTCACACCTCTTCTTGGTGTGTTTGCTCCTCTGCTGATGGCTCTTACACTGATGTCATTCCTCTTCTAGGCTGCCTAGAGTATTAAGTTCTTTCTGCAAAAACAGCAACCCAAAGGTTGGGAACTGCAGTTTTTCCAGGATTATTCCTTGGCTGGGCTTTGAGGCATCATTCCTTTTTTTCAACAAAAAACGTCTGGGATTTGCATAGTTCTTTCAGGCGTGTTCTGGTATCTGAGTTCTGAGGAGTTTCAAATTCTCAGGTAGTAGGTGGCAGAGAAAGAAAAGACAAACGTAGAACCCTTTTCTGCCAGTGGGCTTTTTAAAGCTTAAAGGTTTTTTCTCCAAGCAGCAAAATATTTCTTCAATCACTTTTTTCAAAACAGCCAAATTTTTACTCTAATCAGCTCTTCTCAGTAGCAGGTAGGAGTGCAAACCTTGAGATTTTCCTGTGACCCAGCTCTGAGGAGTCTTCTCAGATCCATTTGGAGGTTTGACTTTGACCAACTCTATTTTTACAAAGCAGGCTCTCTTTCATGAAAAGACTCATCTATAAATTATAGTGATAAACCAGAATCCATGTTTCTTTCAGCCACGCCACAAACAGATAATGTACAGTTGTTCTATAATCTCTAAGGAGATCTAGGCATCAGGGTTTCTGAGCTTTTAACTTTAAAGTCCTCATGTCAGTCATATATAAATCAAATGCTGATATAACACTCTGTTATAATAATTATTCTAATCCTAAGGGCAAATTAAGGGCCCCTCATGTTGACATGATTCCTTCCACTTCAGCCTTAAGGAGTTAATTTTAGATAAGAAGTTATGATTTCATTTACAATCATTTCAAGCCCCCAGTTAGAAAAATTCTGAACATTTAGACAGAGGTTTGGGCTTTCTGCCTAAATTTACATTTATATCTACTACATTACATACACTTATATATATATATATGTATGTATATATATATATATACATATATATAT
>NW_025353924.1:0-5923 GCF_016433145.1 Gracilinanus agilis
TCTCTCTCTCTCTCTCTCTCTCTCTCTCTCTCTCTCTCTCTGAAGAATAACTCCTTCACAGCTATTTTATCTCCAATTTTGTTCCCTTTCTGGCCTCACTGTGCCGTGGTAATTGTGGAAGGATGTTTGTTATGTTAAAGATATGGCCACAATGATTTAAAGCACAAGGTTCCTCTGGGTTTATCTGAAATTTAATCATAACAACAGAATAGATATTCATTGGCAGCCAGCTAAATACCTGGAATAAAGTTTCTCTATATTTTAAAAAGTAAAAATAATTTACAAAATTCTACTGTTAACCTAAAGGTTACCCATAGAATAAGGCGAGGTGCTCTTTCAGGCAAATCCTTTCCTATAGTTAAGTTGGAGGCTGTTGGTGGAGGTTGTCACCTCCAGTGACTACTGCTGAGAACAGAGAAAGGAGACATGAAACTGTCACCAAAGTAAATAGTAAATATAATGGTAAAAGATTGATTTTGGATCTTGATTCTGGATCTAGTTGCCTTGCAGATATATTCTACATACAACATCTGGGGACTTTTTGATAGAGGGATAGATATTAGAAAAGGCATTTATTAAATGCTTGCAATGGGCCAGCACTGGGCAGTGTTGATGACACAGATATAAACAAGATGATACTCATCCTTAAAGAGCTTACATTCTAATGGAGGAAAATAATGATTTACTTTAGAAGATTCATTTTTTTCCTGCTCAAAATCACTTCTGTAAATCAACCTGAATTGGCCTGGGAGTAAGTGGTCTTTGGTGTATTTGTGATCTTCAGTGGAATCAGCATCTTTGCCCCCTATCTTTGGCTTACTCTTAAGTGGGATATATTTCTTATTTTTACCTAGACATACCTTTCTTCATTTCAGTTCAACTGGCTAACATTAGCCACCCAATAGGGATAAGTGACTAATACTATTTTTTAATATAAAAGGGGAAATTAAATGATAGAAATGAAAGAATAAAAGGCAAAAGGGAAGGGGTACCATTCATGGATATAGGTACCTATTGCTAAGCACTGCTAAGTATAGTAGAAATCAACCTTTTCTTGCTCTAGGTTTCTTCCCTTTATGGAAAGGTGGCAAAAACTCAGAGGACTCGCTTAGTTAGAGTTACTTCCTTCCTGACACAGAGTTATAGGAAAGGGATGTCTATTTAATGCCTGTGTGACATTTGGGCAAGATGCTTAATTTGTTGATCTCAGGTTCTTCATTATAAAATGGAGAAGGGGGGCCAGGCCACACTATAAGCCTCTGAGTCTACTTTCCAATTCTAAATTTATGGTCCTATATTTGAGGTGTCTAGGACTCCAATAGTAAAGTCGGCTTGGGTCCCATTGGATTGGTTGGCCTGACATCCATTATCTTTCTTTTGTTCTCCCTTTTGTTTTCATCACTCTTCCTTCTTTTCCTTATCCTCCTCTTTCTCCTTCTAACTCCATCTTCTCCAAACTATCTTTTCTCTATCCTTTAATTTCATTCTCTCTCCCCATTTTGCACAAGCAGATCTGAAATTTGGGTTTTTGGATTAGGTAGAATATGTATAAAAATGGACAAAGTCCAAGTTTGGTCAAATGTCAAATAGATACTTGGCAGGACAAATAGGTAACCTAATGGATTAGCCTTCCTAAACAACTTTCTAATAAAGAAGAAGATGGACAAAAGCACTTCTCCTACTGCCATGTGAAAATAGAAATAAAATTGGACAGACCTGACTGCAAATAGAAAACAAAGCTATCTATGATTCCATAAGAGGCTTTGTGTTATCATGAATATCTGGAAGTATGGAGAGGTTAATGACAACTGTTTGTGCCCATCAGTCTTTACTTCTTGAAAAAAATTTCAGTGCTGCTTGCTGAAGAGTTCTCACACAATCATTTCTTTTCAGGAATTCATCACATTTTAGATAAGCCTCAGGTAGGGAACCCCAATAGATGTCATATAAAATTGCAAATTAACTCAACTGAAAGAAATCCTTCCTCTTTCTTTCTTGAGAAGAATGAAAGTACTCTAGGTAACAGAAGAAGAAACAAGTCTTATTATATTTTTAGTCAATTGTCACTTTTTTTGTTTGAGAAGATCTGACAAGTATGAGTTTATAGTCAAGATCACCAAATCTTTGGAAAGTGTTTGGTGGACATGATTGCTTTAGTGAAGTTATAAAACTGGGAAAATACTTGATGAAATATTAATAAGGAAAAATTTTTTCTTCATTGAGATCCTAGAGAAAATGGTGTGAAATATTAAAATTCAATATGTTCTTTATATTTTAGTTTAATTTAGAATCAATCAATTAAAAAAACTTTGATTAAGCCTTTACTATGTGCTAGGCACTGTGCTAAGGTGCTGAGGATGCAAAAAACAATGAAACTCTCCCTGCCTTTCAGGAAGTGGCATTCCGATGGTCCAGAAATAAATAGATAAGGCCTTTTTTTGGGCAATTACTATATGCAAAGTACCATGCTAAGCTCTGAGGAAATTTAAAAAAAAGACAAGACAGTCCCTCCTCTGAGGGTGGTCACATTCTGTTATGGGAGAACAACACATACAGAAGATCTGTAAAATGCTGTGCATTCAGCTCACTCTCACTAAAAATACTCAGAAATATTTTACTGCAGCTACACATCATTTCTAAAATAATCTCAGAAGAAATACCTGAAGAGAAATGTGTGTGTCTTTATGTGTTTGCATATGTATATATAAATTTTCTTGTTCTGGGAAATGTTTTGGCTTGGAAAGAAATCCACCTCTGGTCATTAGAAAAGGAAATCTCCTTTATCTACAGTACTATGACTTCCTTCCCCTATCCCCAAAGATGAGCTCCTTCCCTCCCCCTCCAACATATTTGTAAAACACTTCCATCTAAAAATTAGATGATTAGTACAGTTTCTTTATAGGTTGTCTTTCTTGGGGATTTAAGGATGTGAATATCACATCTATTGCCATCCCAAAGCTCGAAGGTAAAAGAATATTTAATGTTCAGATCATAACTACAGTCATTTGCGGACTAAGATAAAAAATTATTTTCCTATTTTCTCGTTATGAAGTAATTATCAACCCTTTTCAATATTTTCCTGACTTAAAAAACAAAGATAACAAACATTAAAGCAGAATTAAACTTTATGTGTATTCCTAGACTCAAAAATGTTCTAAAGCTAGAAGGTATTCTTAGTCTAGTCTTATCCTCAATCCTAGGAAAAATAGGATAATTAAACCATATGGAACAAAAAGGAGTGAATAAATGAATAATCATATTTTCATTTTTGTAAAATTGTATTCTCTACTACATTATCTGTTGATTGGTTGACCATGGTATCAAAGGGTCGTTGATTTAGAGCTGGAAGGAATCTCAGAGTCCCTCTAGTCCAACTCCCTTATTTTACAGAGAGAAACTGAGGCTATATGGAATTTAAGTTGTTTCCTCAAGTTCACACAAGTCAAATAATTAAGCATTTATTAAGGGTCTAATATGTGCCAGGGATTGTACTAAGTGTTAGAGACAAAAGAAAGGCAAAAAACAGGCCCTGAACTCCAGGAGCTCATAGTCTAATGGAGGGAATAACTAAGTATAGAAAATATAAATACAGGATAAATCGGCAGTAGTCATCTGAGGGAAGAGACTAGCATTAAAGGGAATTTTGGAAGCCTTCTTCTAGAAGGTGAATTTTTAGCTAGAACTTCAAGGAAATCAGGAGGTAGATATGAGTAGGGAGGGAACTCCATTATGGGGGGGATGACTGGGAAAAATGCATGGAACAAGGAGTTTACTACTTAAGGAGTAATCATCAGAAATAGAAATTGAATTGTACTTCATCAAGTCCCATGACCTTAATATCTTCATCTGTAACCATCACTTTATATGTTTTGGGTGTAGGCTGCTGTGTTTAGAATGTTTCCTTTCTCCCCTTAGAGTCTCTGTCTTGTGTTTCCATGTCCTGGGCCACTAGATAGGCAGTAAGTATCCTTTATCTCTTTACCTTGTGTCAACCATTGGCATCCATCTAGCTGCCTGAGCTAGTAATCCATGCTCATGGAGCGAACTCTACAGTTCTCTGCCAACCCCTAAAACTGCTCTGAAAGGATCAGCTCTTTGGGGAAGGGCAGATTAGTCTTCTCCCTAGCCTTTAAATCTGAGATACTTGCTCTCCAAAAGAAATTCCGAAGAGGCTGACACACTTGTCTACCTCCTCTTAGAGTGTCTCTTCCATTCTGGTTTATCCAATATGATCATTCTGAGTTACTACCTCCTCCTCACCTCACCCCACCAGTTCACTCCAACTCAGTTGATCTATCAATAAAACTCACTGCACTTAATTCTATACCATTGAAATTTTCAATCAATATAACAACTTTCCTGAAATCTAACACACCATCCCTAGCCATCTTTTCCAATGGTGGCCACTTATATTTCTCCCAATTCACTGGGCCAAGAAGAGAATGGATATACTCCGTGCTCCCAATTGCTCTATCTCTGGGAAGTTCCATATGACTTGCAATTGAATCCTCTATCTGTCATCTCCCCAAATTAGAATGTGAACTGCCTCAATTCTCTATTTGTAATCCAAATGCTTGGCACATAGTGAACTCCCAAATTAGAATGTGAACTGCCTCAATTCTCTATTTGTATTCCAAATGCTTGGCACATAGTGAACATAGTATTTTTTAAAATGCATTTTCATGCATCTGGACCAATTTATTTTGGATATTTTTTATTTGTATATAGTTATTTTCATCTCGTCTCCTCCATTCAACTGGGAGAGCCTTGAGATCAGAGATGATTTTTGTTTGTTTTTGCCTTTATGTCATTAATATTTAGTACAATACCTGGTACATACTTAATAGATGTTTGGTGGCTGACTTGGAATAATCAATTTGAAGAACAAATCATTGACTTTGCTCCTATTATGGTTATGTTATTTTATGTTGTTGTTATGTTGTTATGTTATGTCGATGGATAGAATATTCAACAAATAGGAAATCATGATAGGCACTGAACCTGGAATTCGTTAATTTAGGGAACTCTAAGGGTGAAGAAATTCCCAAAGCAGATTGATACTTTCTCTCCAACTTATAGTCTTGGAGAGTTACCTGGAACACAGAGAAGTTAGATGACTTGCCCAGAGTCCTATAGCCAGTATATTTCTGTCTTGAACCAAATTTTTCCTTGCTTTGAAGTCAGCTTTTTAGTATACTACATGAGTAGTTGTCTCTCATCATAAAACAATCCAACAATTGGGTAGGTGCCCAACTGGAAATTTACCAGTATTTATCTACTCAAGTCTTTGGAGAGTCCCAAGACTGTGACTCAAAGCTTAGCCCTTCCCATTCCTAATGAAGGGAGGAAGTAGAGGGGATTTCCTTTCAGGTTGATGACATTAGAAAGTTTTAGAAGATGGACAATATCAGTGATGAGGAAAAATGGCTAGGCTGTCCTGGCCTATCATTACTGCTGCTACCACTGCACTGTGGTATTCTTGGGATGCTACCATTGGTAGTGAAGACAAAGGCACAAATGAAGGCAGAGACGCCAGACACCATCATTGGAGACTGATTGGAGGATAAAGAGACAAAGACCAACGTGAACTAAAAAAGGCAGTTGCCATGGAATTGAGTGCATAACTACAGTAATGGAACTAGTATGGGCACTAGGACCAACAGGAATATCTAGGCAAATCCTGGTTCCTGAATTTGCCAGAGGATCCTTTTCAAGACAGAGATTCCATTTGCTTTCTTCATCTGAAAGATCATATATCCATTCTAAAACTCATCTCTTTGAAGCCTCTTTAAAGTCTATTTTTAAAATTTCTGTATACTTAGTTTCTAAAAGCTTTTATTAGTTAATGACTATAATTAACTAATATATTACTGGTGTTAATTAATATATTGATGGTATATATATATATGTATATGTATACATA
>NW_025353925.1:0-7546 GCF_016433145.1 Gracilinanus agilis
ATTATATATAGTATGCATATATGTATATATGTGTGTATATAGTAATAGATGCCTTGAGCAAGATATGTTATTAAATATTATTAATTATGTATTAATTAATATTAAATATAACACAACTCTATTGGACATCCTTGTTTATATAGGGAGGGGCACAAGAAAGCATGTGAAAATCTCTTCCTCTGATAATCACTGTGTCCCCATCTCTGTCTGGCCAGGAAATGAAGCCTGTACCTTTGACTGCTCCCAGAAGGTAAAGGTAAATTCGTCATTCGTTGCCCAACCACCAGCTATACCAAAGATTCTAGGGGCTTTTGAGTTTTATTTTGAGTTAGACAAAGAAAGATTGGAGTCTCTTAGAAATACACCAACCTTCAGTAAGGAAGAAAAAGGAATAAGCATTTATTTAGCACTAATTATATGTCATCATTGTACTAAGTGCTTTACAAATATTATCTCATTTGAGACTCATGATACCCCTAGGAGGCAGGCGCTAGCATTATCTCCACTTTACAGATGATGAATGTGGGACAGAAAGATGTTAAATGCCCAAAGGCACACAGCCATTAAATGTCTGAGGCTGGATTTGAACTCAGATCTTCCTGACTCCAGGGTCTATCCATTGTGCTACCTTGCTGTCTCTAATCTGTACCATCCCAGCAGATGGGCTAAACCAGGTTGAAGGTAACCTACAGACTTTCAACCCTTTGGAGAGTTAAGGGTGTGTTTACCCCATGTATGTGAAGACATCCCCAGGTGGAATGGATAGATGAGGATAATTCCTTCCAGTGGCCATGAAGGCAGCTGAAGTAAGTACTGTCATGTGTTTAGAGCTTGGACGGACATCAAAGATGCCAACATTATCCTCTGCATCCTGGGCCACTATCAATGATCCTGGCTTTTGTCTTGCCCCTGGACTTCAATGACTCCAGAAGAGTAAGGCTGATGACTGTGCAACTTTACCTCATTTAAATCCAATCCAATTTAAGCCCAAGTCATCACCCCACGATGCCACTGGTCCTTTTTGAAAATGAAGGACAAAGAACAACAGTTAGTTGAATAAGGCTAAATAGAGAATTTGGTAGGATTTCTTTGGAATTAGGCTCTCCATTCATAGAAAAATCATTCTAGTTTTCTCTGTTTTCTTGTCTCACTATGAAGGAAGGTTCTGATTTAAACTGGCTGTATATCACTCCTTCTTTCAATGATCAGTTCAGTGGCAGCACAATTCTTCAGTCTTCTAGGCTAGAAACCTTGGAGGTCATTTTTAATTTTTCCTCTTCTTTATACTTTATATTCAACCTGTCATTATCATTATTCTTAATCCTTTGAAATGTTTCTGATTTTCTCCTTTTCTATCTCTTCCCACCATAACTCCCCTAGTTCATATCCTTAGAATCTGGATTAATAGTAGCAGCTTGTAGAGAGTTTGACTATTTTCACAAAAATGGATCAGTATACATCTGCCAAACAAATCTTCCTAAAATGCTTCTTTTACTATGTTGATCTACCTCACTACCCCTAGAATACCAAAATATATAGGGGCTGAGAGCCAAGGATAGGAGTATGCAAGATAAGCAGCCTCCTAATACGCAAGAGATGCAAAAATGAACATTTTAAAATATCACTTTCAATAAATGTATGTGTTTTAGACCATATGGTCAGCTAGATGAAGGAAAAGATGCTTTTGCAAACCTCCTCATCTACAAACCACCTTAACCTCAATCCTGAAGAGCTGATATGTCATTCCTCCCCAAAACTCTGGGATACTCTTTGGAACAAGTATATATGGAGTCCAGGGAGAAGTGGACCCAAGCTGGGAATGATCTCCAGGCTAGAAGTGTTATTTTCTCATCACAAAATGTGTTCTGAAAATCTATCAGATATCTGAAAAGAAAACAAAAAGTATGTCCCCAAGATAGCATTTAAAGCTAATTCTACAAGATAGGAAGAGAGAACCCAGGGCAAAGTTTTGTTTGTTTGTTTTTTAAATGACCCAACACCAACAACATAAATTAACAGCAGAGAATAATTTAATTTATTATTATTATTAAATATTATTATTATTAAAATAATTTAATACTGTACTTAAAGGTCTCACTTAGCAATCTTACCCCATGTTGTTAATGAAAGAAAAACAAGGAAATTTGGGGTCAATTAGGTAGCTCAATGGATTGAGAGCTAGGCCTAGATATGGGAGGTCCTAAGTTCAAATTTGGCTTCAGAAACTTTTTAGCTGTGTGACCCTGGGCAAGTCACTTAACCCCCATTGTCTAGTCCTTACTGCTCTTATGCCTTAGAACCAATACACAGTAAGGGTTTTTTAAAAAATAAAAATGACAAGGAAATTTGCAGATTTGTGCTTACGGACTTAGGGTTAGGGATCCCCAGTACCTTACAGTGATCCTTACTGAATACCCCTCCTCACCTTACAAGAAGTACCAGTTGCTGATTCCACCCAGAAAGGTGAAAGAAGAAGAGGGAAAAAAGAAGAGGAGTTGAAGGAATCTGAAAGGTTGACAGCATGCAGGGACGGGAAGTTTTTCTCAGAGCCATGAGTGAGAAAAGCAAATTAACCTCAGCCACTTCCCAGCTGTGTGACCCTGGGCAAGTCACTTGACCCCCATTGCCCACCCTTACCACTCTTCCACCTATGAGACAATACACTGAAGTTAAGGGTCTAAAAAAAAAAAAGCAAATTAGACCTAACAAAAAGGGGCTTTTAACATCCCCTGTGGCCAATCCATTACTGCTGGAGATAACTCAGGACTAGAATATGTACTGTAGAGCTTCTTGTCCCTCAAGGAGAGAAGATTAGATTAACCCAACAGCCCAGCCTTGTGGGATTGCCAACCAGCAAAGAGAGGGGAACAAAAAATAAAGTGGCAGGTGAACATAAGAAAACAGATAAAATACTCAAAATACTAAGAAAAAGAAAAAAAGCTCAATACATGTCTGGCACATAATTAGATAAATCAACATAAAGGATTCTAAAAGAAGAAAGAATAGCTGAAAGAGAAACCAAAGCACATTATGAACCTCACAACACCAACAACATGTCCATGACATGTGATCCTGGCACCTATCTTGGGAAGAAAACTGTAAGGTTAGAGGGGCATTTTGACTGAGAAAATCAATCAAATAACCCCATACCATTTAAAGGGATACCTCAATAAAGTAAGAATGTCTCGCAATCGATTGATCAATCAGCCAAAGTAAAAACTAAAGGAAAAGAAATATTTGATGATCTGTAGTGACTAGTACATAGGAATTCTATTTGGACTGACTGAGGAAAATTGGCTATACCCAAATTACTGTCTATAAAATTCCAAGCCAGTATGGATCTGAAAGAGTTAGGCATCTGAAAGTGAGCCAGGGAAGAATGTTCTGGAAAAATCCTTGAAGAGCTACCAGGGTGGGGGAGATGGAGAGCACCTTAGTCTAGATCTTCTCCACTGCTCCTCTGGCAAAAGGAAGACCTTGTGAATTTTGAAGTGTGCAGAAGGTTTTGATTTGGCATCCTAACAGTGGATGCAATAAGGGAAAGTAGATTCATGGATCCACAAGAATCTCAGAAAAGAAGTTACTCCATGCCAAAGGGGAGGAAGAGAAAGAGAGAAGAGAGAATACGCATTTATTAAGTAGACACAAGCTAGTGTCTAAAGTAAGGCTTGAACCAAGGTTTTCCTGATTCCATGTCTAGGGGTCTATACACTGCACCATATAGACAGTCTGTGTCATAAAAGGATCTTCTTCACATTCCAGATAAAAGAAAAAGTCTTTCATCAACTAATAGCCATGAGTTATCCCTTTGACACATGTTCTCTACAAACTTAAGTCCACTTTCCCTTGTAATCCAAATGTACTTTTTGGAGTTTTTGTCAAAGACAAAATTTTGTGGGGGACTTTTGTGCCAATTGTTATGACTATACAGTCTTAATACCTTTTTCTAAAAGCTAATCAGGACTGTCTGATTAAATGATATCAAATGATAATCATAGGGAAAGTGCCTCAGTGTTGGCTTATGCACTATAGCAGCATTAACACCAGAATCCTAAGGGGACGAGTAGTAACCATGCTCTGGAGACCAAACTTAGCAATCAATATTCATGAGAATTCACTATCAATGCAGGATTTGGAAACTATATTGGCAAAGTAGGAAAAATTGAATACATGATAGAGCATTGAAGCAAACAAGTGGAAACTCTAAGAATAAGGACACTAGAATTGGAAAATAAAATGTTAAAGTATATGGAAATTTGTCAGAAGAGAAGCAAAAGGCAATAAAGGGAAAAGAGCCCATGAATTCTCTCTGAGCTGAAGCAACTGATTTTGACAATGCATGCACAGACATCTTAAGGATAACTATAGGTACCATAGAAAAACATTATATTTTTTAAAAACTGAATACCACAATGAAGGGAATATATATGAAAACTGTTCAGAACATTTGAATACAAATGACAAAGCATTATTTAGGAGAATTCACAAAGGGAGGGAAAACTTCCTTTACCTCAAACTCAAAGATTCAAAAGTAGTGGTTATATTTAACTATTTCTGTGACAACAGAAAAATAACAAATTTTGCAAGTTGTCAGGAAAACAGTGTTCAAATATGAAGAAAGGAAGTTTGAAGAATGTGAGATTTTCTGTAATTATGAAAAACTGGAGAAGGGAATTAAATCATATATTTCAAAAACCAAATGAGCAAAAGCTACAACCCCAGATGGCATCCTGAAAACCTCAGTCTAAACAACAGAAAAATGTATGGGTATTCAACAAAAGAAGCATTCGAGATATTCAGGATGGAGGGGCAAAAGAGAGTAAGCAGATTTTTTTTTACTTTTAAATACTGAGAAAAGAACCATAAGAAAGGTTAATGAGTACAACTATCAAGGAAAGATTAAGTATTGAAAGAAGGCAAGTAGAAAGGAGAAATTAATGTTGCACACTTTTTTTTTTGCTTATTTTACAGCTGCTTTCTTAATAACCAATTTATTGGGGGAATGAGGAATTAGTGCCTATATCACAACAGTTCCCCTCAGTTACTTGTCTTGATCGATAGAATGCAAAAAGAAGGGCAAAGTAGTACACTAACCACAACACAAATCTCAACAGGACTTGGTTTATAGCTCCTTAGTTCCTGTCTGCCCTTCTTACTCCATAACATTAAATGGCATGCCCATGAGCAACTAGGTAAGATAGGGGCTTTGTGGTTTTAATTTCTGCCATCAAAAGTGCCCTTTCCTTCACACACACACACACACACACCCACTAACCTATTTAGGAAATAACTAATTTGGGGAGAAGTAAAAAAATAATCATGATAAAAAAAAACAAGTTGGGGTAAGGAGGAAATGACATGGACAGAGAAAGAATATGTGGATTCAAAACCATAAAAGTACTAGTGGAGGGGAGGAATATTATTTCTTATAGAACTCATGTTCTACAGCAGACCAGAGGGCCAAGATAAGGAAGGATCTCCAGGCACAAATTTTAGGAATTCTGGACCTGAAGATATCAATACTATTGAGTGCTACTATGTCTTCTGCCCTGGAGAAATCTCTGAGTACTGAGACTGGATTCTTTTATTAGAGCCATGTTAGGTATGACTATCCTCAAATTTAGTCAAAGAGTGCTCTGTGGTGTGTCCTGAAGAGTGAAGGGCTATTATTTCTATATTCTTTTCCTAAAAAATTATGGGCATCTTTTCAAGACTGGAATAGAATCGGAAGGGGAAAGGAATTGGAACTGAGAGACTCTAAGAGGGTTATCTCTTGCCATAAAAGGGAAGGAAGTACCATGGACGAGTAGGTATGTACCTGCAGTAGGAAATAGGGTTTTTGTAATAGGTTTAGTCTGGGGACAGTTTCATATGGGGAGGTCAACTTCTATGAGACAGTGTTGAATCTCCATGAATATAGCATTCTATTCCAGGAAATATGATGTTTCCTAGAGTCAGCTAGCACCCAAAATATTTATGGATGTGGTGGAATATGGTTTCAGAAATGCAATGACAAAGCCTTTGGGATAGAGACTGCTCAGTATAAAGAGAGGAAGTATTGCTGGTCATCACAATTTGAAACCCAAGACAACTACAACCAAAGGGTGCTACTTCCATTCAGTATTACTTCCCTCATGAAATTATTTCTAAGAGTGAATTGTAGAAGAAAAAGCATGGGATCAGGCAATAATATAGATATTGCAAAGAAGGAAGAATTCAGACATGATATTTCAGAAGTTTTAACTGCATGAGAGATATAGAAAAAAGAATAGTAAGGGTGTATAGCTTATGAATCAGAAAATAAACTTCATAATAGAGTAGAAGGGAAGAAACTAGAATACTTAATCAATAAGGAATGTACTTAATTCCCCAAAGAAGGCAAAACTGATGGTTAGATTATAAAAGGGAGTGTGTGGTGGCCAAACTAAGAGTAGGAATGTTATTTTGTTAACTAAATGAATAGAAGCATTTATTTTATTTAGCATTGGCCAAACTGACTAGGGAATCATTAGAGGGAGTAGTCAGTTTCAGAAAATCATCTTCTCCAAGGGTGTGTGCAAATATTAACAGTGATCTTTTTGTTTAGTAATTTAAAAATTCTAACTGAAAACGTGTACTTTGTTTTATCATTCTTATGGACTTGATCTTTTGTTTTATACTTATTACAAAATATGAATTGGAAACTGGGGGAAAATTGAGTTTTTTCTGAGAAATTGAGTTTTTTTCTCTGGAAGTAAATGCTTTTACATTTAAAAATTGGATTAAAAAATTATATTCTTTGTTTTTACACTGCCTAGATTCCCTGCTTCTAGAGAACTATTTCTTATAAAAAGTTTTATTTTTTAAGAAAAAAAGAGGTATTGTGGGAGATTGGTGGATTAGGGCATGAAGCTTCCTTGCCCTCCTACTATACCCCAACAAACAACCAAAAATAACTCCACAGAATCAATGCTAAAAGCAGCAAAAAGGGACAGAAGTCAGGAGTGAAGCTAAGGGACAACTAAGCCTTGGAGCTTGCATTCTGAAAGATACCACTGGAATACACAGGTGGAGGGCCTCTGGAGACCCCCTCCAGCCCATAGATGGGGATTGAAGGAGTAGACACCACAGAGTCTATGGGCACCAGGCCCTAAGGGCAGGAATTCAAACCTTGCTGCTAACAAACAAGGGACTTTAAAAGTCTGAAAAGATGGGAATTATACACCTGCTCTATCCAGGGCCATGGCTGTAGGAGAGGAGGAGTGAGGAAGGAAAGCACATTGATGAGTATGGTTGCTAAAGGACTGTCAGCTATGATCACTCCCAGGACAGTGGCTGCTGCCACAAGAGGTGGTTGCTTGTAGTTACAGAACTGTCAGAACTGCCTGCAGCTCTGATTGGAGCACCTGAGGTCAATGGCAGACTGAGGTTTGAGTGGAAGACTGAGAGCAAATCTGGCCCTGGACTATAAAAACTGGAATAACTAAATAAGATCTAAAAAAAACCAAACACACACACACACACACACACACACACACACACACACACACACACATCCTGAAACCTG
>NW_025353926.1:0-2217 GCF_016433145.1 Gracilinanus agilis
TATATATATATATATATATATATATATATATATATAGCCAGCCAAATAGTAAGAGTTCAAAGTTCAAAGGAACCATAGTAAAGATCATGTTAGATTTGGCAGCTATCATGTAAGAGAGAATGTGGCATATAATACTACACAATGTTAATATATAAATATATATGTATATGTGTATCTCTCTCTCAGAGAGAGAGCAAGAGAACTAAGTTGTAAAACTATAAAACTAGCATGATCCTAGGAGGGGAAATGGGCTTTTAATAATGTAGAATATTTTCTAGTTTTCCTAATATAAAAAAGCCAAAATAGAATAGAAACTATGAAAGAGAAACACAGAAGCCAAAAAGTACATAGATAAGTAAAGGCCTTTGACCAATTGAAAGGAAATATATGAGGATGATGTGCTTATATGGTAATAATAATAATAATATTTATTTGAGAACAAAGACTTTTTAATGCTTACTCTGTATCCCCTGTGCTTGTCATAAAGCCACTATATAGTATACATTTGATAAATAATTATTAACTCAATGCATAATTTGAAAAGAAGAAAGTAGTATCCTTTCAGATATCTTAAATTATAGAATATTATAGAATAGGTTAAATAATACAGGTAAAGAATCTGAAGTTTTACGTAATAAACTTTAAAAAAGAAGGAAATTTGATAAGGTTAAGGAAAGAAAAAAGTGTGAGTCTATCTATCTATCTTTCCATCTATATCTAGCTAAGTGGATACATATATGGAAAAGAAGAAGGGAAGAGTACTCACTATTGTACATTGCAGAGATATAGTAGATGAATATGCAATCATAAAGGAAAGAGAGCAGACATAATACAAAATTTAATTTCACATAAAATATACAAAAGAAATACAGAAAAGTGTGTGTTGTAAAAAATCATAAAATAGGCAAGGGTAAGGAGTAAGTAAAGAAGTTTTTAGAAGAGGGTTGGATGGGAACTAGTTGCATGCAACATCAAATCCATTATCATAACGAGAAGTGTGAATGTGGCATTAAAAAAAAGAAATAATGTATAAATATATACAAACTGTGGCAAGAAAATTAGAAGTAAAAAGTGGAATAAATAAAAAATAGCTCATGGATTTATAGATCATAAAGGTTATATAAGCTCTTGTCTCAAGAATTCTTTTTTTATCATTTGTTTTCATTTTACTTATTTTTATTTTATTTTCCTCCAATTGAATGTAAAACAGTTTCCAACATTTTAAAAATAATTTTTGAGGCTCAAATCCTCTCCTTCCCTCTATTCCCCCTTTCCCCTGGCTGAGATGGCAAGCAATCTGATACTGATTTGACATGCGTAAATTTGTAAAATATTTTCCCGTATTAATACTTTTGTGGAAAGAAACACTCCAAAAAAGCTTGAAAAAACATTTTTTGAGTTGGATTCAGACTCCATCACTTCCTTCTCTGGAAGAAGATGGCAGTTTTGATCATGAGCCCTTTAGGTCTATTTTGGGTTGTATTTTTGAGAATACTTAAGTTACCCACAGTTCATTATTCAGTACATATGCTGTCACTGTTTGCATTGGTCTCCTGGTTCTGCTTCTTTCTCTCTGCTTCAGTTAGTGTTTCTCCAGGTGTTTCTGAATGACTCCTGCTTGTCATTTCTTACAGCATAATTATATTTCACTGCAATGATATACTCTGATTTCTCAGTTGATGGGTACTCTTTCACTTTTCAATTCTTTACCCCAACACAAAGAGCTGCTTTAAAGATTTTTGCACATATAGGTCTTTCTACCTTTTTAAAAATTATTTTGGATATAAAAGTAGTAATGGGATTATTGGGTCAAAGCATATATATTGATTCCAGATGGATGAATCAGTTTTCAAATCTCCCAAGATGCATTAATGTCTCAATTTTCCCATATCCCTTCCAAGTTTTGCTAATTTCCTTTTTGGATATGATAAGTGTAGGAGAGTACCTTGGAGTTGTTTTAATTTGTACTTCTCTAATTATTAGTAGCTTATCATTTTTTCATATTACTATGGAGAGCTTTAATTACTTTGATAAATGCCTTTTCAAATCTCTCACCATTTATCGACTTTTATACATTTTACTCAATTCTCTATGTATTTGAGAAATTATACCTTTTTATCTCTTTTCCCATTTCTCATAATATTATCCTCTTTTTAAATCTCTAGTTTTAAATATATTTATATATATATATATATATATATATGTATTATAGTATAG
>NW_025353927.1:0-4406 GCF_016433145.1 Gracilinanus agilis
TATATATATATATATATATCTGCTTCTTATCTCATAATCATCTTATAATCATCTTATAATCATCTTCCTTATATCGCAATCATAAAATTCCCATTTTTCCAATATTATTTTCTTTAATAAAATGTCTATAACTCTTTCTGTCCTGAAGCTTTAGCTTCAGTTGGCAATGATGGAAATACAACTCGGGACCCTAAGATATTCAGTTTCTCACAAAATACTTCTTCATCCCTGAAGATGGTTTCTAGTGTCTTCATATGATTTACTTGAAGTTACAACTCATGACTGGAATAAGGCTATAAATTAGTATAACCTATTTAATTTGGGGGAAGTTAGGGTGAAAAGAATAATTGAGTAATATTACTTATCAAAATGCTATAATTCTTTGGAAAGTATTGGCCACCAGGTTTAACAATTTTGAAGCACAAAAAAAACCTTGTCCTAGAATCATAGGGCAGAAAATATATAGTGTATATGATTACTTAGTGAAGTTAAATATATCATAGCCTTGCTACCCTTTAGCATGGAGTCACAATTTTTCCCCCTGTGACCAATACTATGTTTCATCTTCCTGTGATATTGCTATATCCATGAAGCATTCTTCTTTTGATTAACCAGTTCTACTATATTTTGGAAGCGCCTTCAACCTCATACATAGTTTATTGGTAAGTGGCCACTTTTCTTCCCTTGTTTCCATGTAATATAGTCTTCAACCTCAAGCCTCCTAACATACGTTCAGTTTCCTATCTACCATTTTTCATTACTGTAAAAAATAGCTCTCACACTTTGGGAAAATATTTTATTATTCTGGATAATGTAGAAAGTATTTGGCTTTTTTTTCTAGCAGGATGATATTCATTTTATGTACACACTGTAGTTCCTTGGCACTGACAGAAACACAAATATAACAAAAGGAAAATATTTTGATTCATTCTCTAATCAAAAATATTTTTACTATTTAAAAGAAAAATATTTACTAGATATTAGCATGTATAATGCATGACTTGACTCCTTTTTGACTTGATTTTTTAAGTAAAGAAGTTGAGGAGCAGGTTATTAAGATTAGCAAGACCCCAACAGCTGTGTAAAGGGACTTAGTAGACAAAGATAACATCCTCAATCCCTGGGTCAATTTTTCCTGCACACTGTGCCTCAGAGACCCTATACAATGCTACTATGTAAGGCCCCCTAGATTTCAATTATCCTATATTTATTATTTTAGCAGCTCCGCCATTTCAATGAAGAATAATCTTACTACACATTGACTGCTTCTGTCTTAATGGTTCAGAAGGAGTTGCTATGATGTATTTTGTCATTTAATATTAGGTTTACTATGTAAAACACATCTAAATCTTGACAGGCCCCATAAAAACCTATTCTAAATGAAGCATTACATCGTATGCTGTCAATGTACAGTAAAAAATACAGTGCTGCACCACAAAGATTCCACAAACAGTAGAAAATGCTGAGTTATGTAGCAACCAATAGTCTATAGGATTCAATTACATCACTAATGACAAAGTAAAAGATTGTTGTTGTGATCAGTAAGAACATTAGGTGAGAGAACATTAAAGACAGAGTAAAAGCTTAAATTCAGACCAGATATAGCTACAAATGTTGCTAGAATCTTCAGGGCACACTTCCTAAACTACACTTTACATCACACAAACTTACACCTTTTTTGCTTGGCTAGAAAGCCCATGTTAGTCTCTATCTATTTGGGAATTAATTAAGAAAAAAAGGAGCAAAGAAAAGGACATTGACTGAATATTATTGGCTGAATATTAGGAAGGACTTTACTTGTGAAAATCAAGAGAGACTATAAATCAGTATTAAGCATTATTGACCTGGTTTTCCACATTTTTGAGGATGACCAAGAAGCTGAAGGACAAAAAGGGAGTTGATGAATTGAGCAGACTGGAAAGATTCAAGAAATCATCATAATAGAATTTAAGAACATAATCAGTAAGAGTAAAGAACTTCCTCTCTGTCTCTTCCTGTTACATACTGAAAATCACTTGACATCAGTCTCTGGCCTCCTATTCCACAGAACAAGGAGCTCCTCTAGTTTCTTCCATTCTCCACCTGCTTTCCATATCACGTCCCACCCTACTCAATAAGTTCCAGTATTCCTGATTACATCCAGGATGAAATACAAAATGCTCTATTTGGTGTTAAAAATTGTTCATAGGTCATTGAGAAAAGATAATAGAATATAAGTCAGGACCTAGCTGACTCTCCCAACATTTTCTTCCAAACAACCTTAAAATAATGCTTTAAAACAAATTGTGGAGTATTAGATCCAACAAAAGTCGGAGAAAGACAGTAATTCGGTATAAGACTATTGAGGAAACCACAGGTCAGGTGGGCACCAAGGTAGGTACAAGCGTGGAACATAATAAGAGTACCACTGCTGAGTTTTGGAGGTGTTCACTATAATAGATGTTCTGAGGAGTTCTGAGTCCAAAAAGTTAGAAAAATTGAACAATTTTTCAGAAAATGATTATAGTTTATTGTCACTGAACATAACTGATGCCTATTTGGCAACTCTATTACCTATAAACAATTCTGGTCCAAGTAATGGTTCCAGGGCAAAAAGAATTCTAACACCTGTAACTACAAGAGAGCAAGGGACAACTATAAGAGTTCCAGCACCAAGTGGAGTACTTGCCATTGCAGGGAAGCAAGGGCCTTACCTGGGTAAAAACAATAATTTAGACCAGAAGAACAGTCACCACATCTCTCACAGGAAAATAGTACATTAGAAGCATCAAAAAATTTTAGACCTCTAAGACTAGCTCTGTAAAGAGAAATATAAACAATTATGAAGTTTGAGATGGTATCTCTGCACCTTCAGGTGAGTAGAGACCAACTTTAATGTAAAATTCAAATTCAAAAAATGGCCTGGCAAAATAAGCAAACAACAACAACAAAAATAACTTGACCATAAAAAAGCTGCTATGGTGGGGAAACCAATGCACAAACTTGTAAGTTAACAATGTGAAGACAGCTAAAACCAAAGTCTCAAAGGAAAATTCTAATTGGATGCAAAGCAAACAGTAATTCCTAGAAAAATTCAATAAAGAAATGGTAGAGAAAAAAACAAGGAAAAGAAATGAGAGCAATATAAAGGAATTATAAAAAGAGAATTAAGAGTTTGATAAAAATGACACAAAATACTAAAGAAGATTATACTTTAAAAATAGATATAGTCTAATGGTAAAATCACAACAATTCACTGAAGAAAAAAACTTCATAAAAAGCACAATTGGCCAAATGGAAAAAGGGGTAAAAAAGGACACTGAAAAAAATAATTTCTTAGAAATTTGAATTTGATAAGTGGAAGCAAATGACTCCGTGAGACTTAAAAAAGCAACACAATAAAGACAAAAAAACAAAAAAAAATTGAAGAAAATGCAAAAAATCAGAAAAACAACTGATTTAGAAAGTAGATAAAGGAGAAATAATTTAAGAATATTTGGACTACATGAAAGCCATGATCAACAGAAGAGCCTAGACCAATGAAGGGCAAACTATAGCCTGTGGGTCAGATGCGGCCCCCTGAAATGTTCTATCCAGCTGCATAAAATTATTCTTAATCTGATGAATACAATGAGTAGGTTACAATACAATGAAACTTTGAAAGAGTTGTCTTAGAAAAAGACTGACAAATGAGCATTCCCTTTTCTTTGGCCCCCTCTTTAAAAGTTTGCCCATCACTGGACTATACAGTCTATTTCAAGAACATTATGAAGGAAAATTGCCCTGAAATCTTAGATCTAGAGAATAAAATAGGTACATTTTTTCTTGAATCACATTCATTTCTCTTTCCCACTTTTCTCTCTGCCTCTCTTAATTGGTTTTTGGAATCTTTTTTGAGTTCTTCCAGAATCTATGTCCAATCAATATTTTTCTTTTGGACTTTGAGTGTGTTTCCTTTGCTTTCACTATCGCCTTCTGTGTCTGTGTCTTGTTCTTTGTCTCCATTTTAGAGTTAGGTCCTTCTTTTTGTTTCTTCATTTTTCCTATCTAATTATAGGTAGGATTGTGGGGGATGATGGGATGATTTGAGGGCAGTGAGTTCTGAAAGCCCCCTCCTCCTGCTAATTCAACTGACCAGATGCTGATAGCTTAAAGACTTGGCTCAGGTTTAGGTCTAGCTTTTGATCTCATTTTGATCTTGATGAGGTCAGGGGCTATGTATCTGTTCTAATCAGGCACACCCTTGATTGTCATCTCTTGGAGTTCTGCCCTAACTTTAGGCAAGAAGATCAGTACTTAGTACTTAGTATTATAAAGAAGTAAACAAAATGTTGATAATGGCAAGGAATAACAGGGATAAATGGTGATAGGAGGAAGGATAAAGGGGCTGGCTGAGTTAAGGGAGGAATGGGTAATATATATATATA
>NW_025353928.1:0-3043 GCF_016433145.1 Gracilinanus agilis
AGATATAATTTAGTAAATAATGTTATAATAATAACAATTATTATTATTAGCCTTCCACTAAGAGGGAAAAGGGAGGGCGAGTTCTGTTTTGTTGATAACGTACCTCAATTTGTGTTCTCAAAGCACTCTAACACTGAAGAAAGAACATATTTGTCACCTTCTCAAGAAGGAAAGAGAGGAGGAAAGTTTGAAACTCAAAAAATATTTAATGTTAAAAATTATTTTTAAGTGTAATTGGAAAAAATACTAAATTAATTTTTTAAATTCCTTTCCTTAGTAAAAGAAAAAAAAAGGCTATACTTGTCCATTGGTCACTATAGACTTATTGCTTTAAAGGAGAAAGGGACTTTAGAGATCATCTAGTCTAACCCACTCATTTTAGAGTTGAAAAGACTAAGTTCTGGAGCAGGCAATCATTCAGCATTGAATTAACTATCGGCTATGTACCAGGAACTGTGCTGGGTTCCCAAATGAAACAGTCTTTGCCCTCAAGGAGCTTATGCTCTTTTGAATGGAGGCAACATATATCAGAAAGTAAAGTGAGTTGCCCAAGATCAACAGAGAGAGACAGGATTTGAATCCAAATCACCTGACTCCAGAGTATCACATTACTTTCCTTATGAAGGACATAAGCAAAACACCATGGTACAGGTACCTGCTAAAGGTGCAGAGGCTACAGCTATGAAACTAGAATCAGGAAGAACTAAATTTAAATCCTGCCTCAGATATCCACCAGCCTCTGTCTGCCTCAGTTTCTTCATCTGTCAAATGGGGATCATGATAGTACCTACCTCCCAGGGCTATCATGAGAATTAAAGGAGATGCAACCCATCAAATATTTTATAACTGCTAGATATCATTAGGGCATAATGGATAAAGACTAGACTTGGAGTCAGGAAGGTCTGGGTTCAAGTCCCTCCTCAGACACTTATTAGCTGTTTAATCCTGAGCAAGTCACATATTCTGTTTGCCTCAGTTTCCTCATCTGTAAAATGAGGAGAATCAGATTCAAAAACCTCTCCATTATGGTATAATGGATAGAGACTAGACTTGGAGTCAGGAAGGTCTGGGTTCAAGTCTCTCCTCAGACACTTATTAGCTGTTTAACCCTGAGCAAGTCATATAGTCTCTGCCTCAGTTTCCTCATCTGTAAAATGAGGGGATCAAATTCAAAAACCTCTCAGGTCCTTTTTGCCTCTAAATCTAGGAACAATTTCACTTAACTAGTGAAGAAGAAGAAATCAAAAGTTAAATATTGGTCAGCATAAAGCCAGTGGAGATGGAGCTGGGAGTCCTTCCTTACTGCCTCTTTCAGCAGCAGTCAAGCCACACAGAGTCCCCAGGCACATCCTGTTCTCAAAGTGAAAGGGAGGACCTTTTCAGGTCTCCAGATCACAAAACTGAGAATGAAAGGACCAGGAAACCCCCTTTCCCAAGCTGCTCATCCATCCCCCTGCCTCCAGACAAGCTTCAGCCAAACCATTCCAGACACCTCCTGGACTCTGGAAATTGGATGCTGCTGAATGTTGTGACAAGAGCTGAAACTCTGGCACTCCTTTCACTTAGTCCTAAATCAACAACAGTCCAGCTCATAAAGCAGCCTCCAGCTCATTTGCAAATCTGATTTGTGTGAAACCACCAAGAGGCAGTGGCCAGAGGCAGACCTTAGGACAGCTTTTTGCAATGGCAACATCAGCAACTTCAGATGGCTTTTATTTTCTTAAGGATTCAGGGTGACAAAAGACAAGACTGGAAGGATAGCCACGTGGGCTATATGCCTACACACACATGTATGTGTATAGATGCATAATGGCTATCTAATAGATGCTTATGTGCATATTCAATATTCAGGATCATAGGTTTTGAGCAGAAGGAACCTCTTAAGTCACCTAGTTCAACCTACCCATCTTACAGAGCAGGGATCTGAGGATCAAGTGGTTACATGACTTGCCCAAGGTCCTACAGCTAGTTGGTGGTCAAAAATAGCTGAAATATCGCTCACGTCTCTTGGTCCCTTTTTGACTATTTCCTCGCCTACTAATAAAAGCTCCTGAAGCAGCTTTCTCTCTCCACCACTGGATAGAGCACCAGATTCAGAGTCAAGAAGACTTGGGTAAGCATTCAAATCCTGCCTCAGACACTGACAATCTGTGACCCCAGGCTAGTAGTTTAGCTTCTCTTGGACTCCATTTCTTCATCTATAATGGAGGGTGTTAAACTAGATGACCTTTAAAAAAAAAAAACCCTCGCCTTCCATCTTAGAATCAATACTGTGTATTGGTTCTAAGGCAGAAGAGTGGTAAGGGTTAGGCAATGGGGAGGAAGTGACTTGCCCAGGGTCACACAGCTAGGACGTGTCTGAGGCCAGATTTGAACCCAGGACCTCCTGTCTCTGGGTCTGGCTCTCAATTTACTGAGCCACCCAGCTGCCCCCTAGATGACTTCTAAGGTCCCTTCCTGTTCCAAATCTGAGATCCTTCGATCCAGTGATGTCTCTCCAATCCATTCTTCACATTGTTACCAGTTATATTCCTTATGCATTGACCTGGTCAAGTTAGTCCTGGGCTCACAATTGCCAGCTAAATAAAATTCAAAATCCTTTTGCTCAGCCTTCAACCTCCTGGGATCACCATTCCCTTCCAGTCTCCTCTCTCTCTTCTCCCCTCTATCTTCTCTGCATTCCAGATCAACTGAATGTTCCCCCTTATTCCCTAAACATGCTTGATTTCTTTGCTCCATGATTTCCTTTGCCTGTATTAGAACCCTGAGCTTGCTCTGTCCCAATATATCTGTTTCTTTTTATTCTTTCAAAAATATTTTTTTCCATTAAAAAGCATTTATTTTCTTCTCCCCCTGCCAAAGCCTTCCCCGCAGTTAAAAAAGATAAGACAAAAACCTTTGTAACAAATATACAGAACAGATTGCCACATTCCAACAGAATGATTACTTCATGGTCTGGAAAATGTTTTACAAACATCTCATTTGATCTTCATAAATGAGTGAGGGGAAGGAAGGAAGGAAGGAAGGAAGGAAGGAAGGAAGG